>NC_138309.1:54262500-54542500 GCF_965601325.2 Salmo salar | reverse complement strand
CTAGCAATGGCAATTTGGTTGTAAGAAAATCCTAGCCATTTGCTCTCTCTGAAGTGGAGTGTAAACGAATATGACCCTGGGCTATTTGTCCAGTGTGTTTGACTAGTCTCTGACCTGTACTAGCACCTACTGTAACATCACCTCTCTCTTATCTCAGTATACTCTCTCTCTCTCTCTCTCTCTCTCTCTCTCTCCACACACACACATGCAAGCACGCACACACACACACACACACACACACACACACACACACACACACACACATGCAGGCACGCACGCACACACACATACACATAAAGATACAGTAATTGTACACTACACAGACAGGGTCGTGGTTCAGACAGGGCCGGGGTTCAGACAGGGTCAGAGTTCAGACAGGGAACACATGTCAGTGATGCATCGAGACACAAATTAATCTCCGACCAAATTATGACAAATGTGGTGCCTCTCAGATTGCTCATTGTATCAAGTCGAGGCCTGGTTTCATGTAGGCATAGTTACAGTAATAGCTGTACTAGTGCTCAGGTGACGTTCAGGTCGTTCAGGGCCAATTGACAAGTCACACGGAGTCATCAACACCATGTCAGATGAAACTGCATGATGTATTCCCTCCATACTCAAAACGGGCCTGGTTTCTTGGTGTTCACCTGTTTCTTATATCTTAGCCTTACATCCTGAAATTGGCCTGTTGCCACAGAGAATAACATTTTTCATTTCATTTTAGAATATGCAGGAATGGTTCCCCCCTTCATGAATGTGACTTAAGCGTGCCATTTTCTCCCCCTCTCTTCTTTTATCTCCCTCTCTCTCCCTCTCTCTCTCTTTATCTCTCTCTCTCGCTCTCACTCTCTCTTTATCTCCCTCTCTTGCTCTCTCTCTCTTTTGTCTCCCTCTCCCACTCTCTCTCCCTTTCTCCCTCTCTCTCGCTCTCTCTCTCTTTATCTCCCTCTCTCTTGTTTATCTCCCTCTCTCACTCTCTCTCTCTTTATCTCCCTCTCTCTTGCACTCTCTCTTTATCTCCCTCTCTCTCACTCTCTCTCTCTTTATCTCCCTCTCTCTTGCACTCTCTCTTTATCTCCCTCTCTCTCACTCTCTCTCTCTTTATCGCCCTCTCTCGCTCTTTATCTTCCTCTCTCTCGCTCTCGCTCTCTCTCTTTATCTCCCTCTCTATCTCTCTTTACCTCCCTCTCTCTCTCTCTCTGACCAGTTCAGCTGTGCTTAGATTTAGATTCAGAGGGGGAATATCGGATGTAGTATCTCCTTGACAAAGGTTTAACTATGCTTCACTGTTATCTTTGCAATTGGATACACAAAAATCTACTGTTAGACATATGCGATGACGTCTTTTCAAGAAAGTCGTTCCGGCTTGATTTCAGATCTACAAGGTCATGCCAGATGATCACACAAAATCCACCCAGGACATCAGATAGCAATGTGAAAGAAATACCCTTTTACCACAGGCTTCCTTAAAGCAGGGGCTGCCAAGTCCCAAATTAACGTTGATTTAGTAACAACAGAAGCCTTTTGTTTAGCTTTTTTTCTACATTGAGCACTTGGGTTTCCAGCTTGTTATTTTTCCACGCATAAAACTTTCATGATGAAATAAGGCAGTGCATGGTTCGTTCTGGGGATGGACAATTTGCTCGGCTTGGCTCGTATCGTCGATGAACTTGACCCGCTGCATAGTGTGCGAACAGGCCACTCACACTAATCTTAGTGATAAAACTACGCTGCTAAAACCGTCTTATTGTTTGGTATAGGATGGTCCCCTGCTGTTCCTGAAAATAACAAAAAAATGGCAAAAACAAGAAAATACAAATATCACATATCAACATTAAATCGACATACATTTATAAACAGACAAATCATCCATGTGGAAACAGTCCAGACATACTTCATCTGGAGTCAAGCAGTTCAAATTACAAACACTGACATTGGGAACTTGAACCCGTTGTCTGAGTGTATCCCCCGGTAGTCATAATCAAACTGTTGATGGTTGAGATTCCACTTATCCTGCTGAGGACTGTATTTTACTGACCTAATGAATCTGGATATAAACAACCAGAGGCTGCAGAGTTCAACCCCCACAACCCCCTTCCAGATCCCCCAACCTCTCGTTTATCCTCTCCCCAAACTGGCTTTTATTGGCCCTGGATTCAAAACGGCATCATTGAAGTTCAGGCAGGTTGAGGGAGAATGAATGTGTCTAGACACTGGTGGTGACCGCTGTTGAGAGATGAGCTGTTGAGTCACACAACATGTGTCATCATGGACCAGTCTACTGATGAATGTAATGTCATTCACTACTACCAAGCTCTGAGGCTGGGCTTTGAATGAAAGCAGAAACAGATTGTCTCTATGATACCGGGCTGCTTGGGAGTGTATGGTACAGTTCATAATAACACCAGTTATCGAATAAATATTGGAATATGCTTGAAAACATAAGGCAGTGCTATGTTTTGCAAAAGGCAGTACTATGTATTGTAAAAGGCAGCACTATGTACAGTGCTTTGCAAAAGTATTCATCCCCCTTTGCGTTTTTTGTTGCATTACGACCTGTAATTTAAATGGATTTTTATTTGGATTTCATGTAATGGACATACACAAAATAATCCAAATTGGTGAAGTGAAAGGAAAACAATTACTTGTTAAAAAAAAAAAAAAATTAAATGGAAAAGTGGTGCATGCATATGTATTCACCCCCTTTGCTATGAAGCCCCTAAATAAGATCTGGTGCAAACAATTACCTTCAAAAGTCACATAATTAATTAAATAAAGTCCACCTGTGTGCAATCTAAGTGTCACATGTTCTGTCACATGATCTCAGTATATATACACACCTGTTCTGAAAGGCCCCAGGGTCTGCAACACCACTAAGCAAGGGGTACCACCAAGCAAGTGGCACCATGAAGACCAAGGAGCTCTCCAAACAGGTCAGGGACAAAGTTGTGGAGAAGTACAGATCAGGGTTGGATTCTAAAAAAATATCCAAAACTTTGAACATCCCATGGAGCACCATTAAATCCATTATTTAAAAAATGAAAGAATATGGCACCACAACCAACCTGCCAAGAGAGGGCCGCCCACCAAAACTCACAGACCAGGCATGGAGGACATTAATCAGAGAGGCAACAAAGAGACCAAAGATAACCCTGAAGGCGCTGTAAAGCTCCACAGCGGAGATTGGAGTATCTGTCCATAGGACCACGTTAAGCCGTACACTCCACAGAGTTGGGCTTTACGGAAGAGTGGCCAGAAAAAAGCCATTGCTTAAAGAAAAAGATAAGCAAACACGTTTGGTGTTCACCAAAAGGCATGTGGGAGACTCCCCAAACATATGGAAGAAGTTACTCTGGTCAGATGAGACTAAAATTGAGCTCTTTGGCCATCAAGGAAAACGCTATGTCTGGCGCAAACCCAACACCTCTCATCACCCCGAGAATATCATCCCCACAGTGAAGCATGGTGGTGGCAGCATCATGCTGTGGAGATGTTTTTCATCTTCAGGGACTGGGAAACTGGTCAGAATTGAAGGAATGATGGATGGTGCTAAATACATGGAAATTCTTGAGGGAAACCTGTTTCAGTCTTCCAGAGATTTGAGACTGGGACGGAGGTTCACCTTCCAGCAGGACAATGACCCTAAGCATACTGCTAAAGCAACACTCAAGTGGTTTAAGGGGAAACATTTAAATGTCTTGGAATGGTCTAGTCAAAGCCCAGACCTCAATCCAATTGAGAATCTGTGGTATGGCTTAAAGATTGCTGTACATCAGTGGAACCCATCCAAGTTGAAGGAGCTGGAGCAGTTTTGCCTTGAAGAATGGGCAAAAATCCCATTGGCTAGATGTGCCAAGCTTTTAGAGCTATACCCCAAGAGACTTGTAGCTGTAATTGCTGCAAAAGGTGTCTCTACAAAGTATTGACTTAGGGGGGTGAATAGTTATGCACTCTCAAGTTTTCTATTTTTTGTCTTATTTCTTATTTGTTTCACAACAAAAAATATTTTGCATCTTCAAAGTGGTAGGCATGTTGTGTAAATCAAATAATACAAATATTAGTTCCAGATTGTATGGCAACAAAATAGGAAAAATGCCAAGGGAGGTGAATACCTTCGCAAGCCACTGTATTGTAAAAGGCAGCACTAAGTACTGTAAAAGGAAATACTGTGTATTGTAAAAGGAAGTACTATGTATTATAAAAGGCAGTACCGCATATTGTGAAAGGCAGTACTATGTATTTTAAAAGTCCACATGTTCATTCATTTGTATTGCCTGAAACCTTTTCAAACTAAATACAAAGTAAATACTTTCCTCTCTTTTCAGATCTGCTGCTGGTTTTAGTAACCACAACCACTTGAATCTGAGGGTCTTTCAGCCCCAAAAAAGACCACACAAAACGTGTTATGAATGAATAAACGAAATTTATACAATCAAGATCATCACCCTGGATACCATCAGTACATAAGTATATTCAACTGATTCTTAGCTAAATCTCTTATCTTCTTTTGTCTGAGCCTGGACTAAAGGGACAACCCATAGTGAATGATGTCACACCAGAGGTACAGTGTGACATGGGTGGGAGGAGGCCACACAATGCAGGCTTATTGTCTCACACAGGGCCTTCTCTAACAATATTTTTTCTAGACGGCCTTTTTCTTACGTTCTCCACAGCATTTAGAATCCAGGCAATGCTTCCCCTGCTGAGTTGCAGAGCCAATGGGATTACTGCCGCCCATACAATCTATAGCCCTCCCTAACACCCAGCCACCCGCCCCATTGCTGGCAAAACACTATGCCCTTTTTGTGAGGCACTTTTCACACGAGAGGGTTACATTTGACGGTTGATCTGAAAAACACATTTTTCAGTTACGGCGGGGGCTCCGTATTGGAAGAAGTAAACATATGCTGATGGTTAAATCATATAGTGTACAGTAGACGTCCAGTTAAATGTTTTTCAATGGAAGCCAACTGTTTAACACACTTTTTTATTTCCTGCTTGTGACATGATAGACATTGAAATTAATTGGGATTACACATTGAAATTGAGTCCCCTACCTCCCAAGGCAATTTCATGAAGTGGTATTGAATATCTGAGTGAGCAATGTTTGGCTCCATCTTTCTGACTGACTTCACTCTTCAACATAGACCAAAAGAGAGACAGGAAACTTAAAAGAAAGTGGTTTGTGAGGTGTGGGATTTTTCTGTTGAACGCAGCAGACAACCTTTAGACTCTACTCATTATATGTTCAAGATATTTGATGTCAAAGGTTCATACTGGGGTTAGATCATAGCTCCAGGCAATGTGAAAAGGCTTGTAGCAAGAGCATGCCTGGTGGAAGCTGTAATTAGAGAAATAAGTCAGACGAAACCTGAAATTAGCCCCAGTACAGTCAATTTGGGCACATTGACAAGAGTGTGTGTGGTTTGGTGTAGATATGTGAGGTTGGGTAGAGTCACTGAGACTGAGAGTTAATTAGTTCCCTTAGAAGTGAAGACATCAGTTCCAATGGCTGACTATCCTACCATTGCCAATGCAAAATACTGCTTTCTGGTCCATCTTTCACCAAATATACTACTGTACCCTTGACAACCAACTCACAAATGTGCACCCAAATAGAGAGAGAGAAAGAGAGATTTGGAGGCAGAGAGAGAGAGAGTTAAAGGCAGATGGAGAGAGGGAGAGAGAGTTTCTCCATTCTGAGGGGTAACTAATGTTGAGTGACAGAGAGGCAGAGATCAAAGCTGCCCTGGTGCAGGGGGCCAAGCATTCACAGCTGTCAGAGGGGAAATCACATAGGTAACAGGCACAAAGAGCAGAGCAGGGCAGCCGCTGGCTGGCTGGCTGGTTGCTAGATGACTGGTTGGTGTGGCTGCTAGATGACTGGTTGGTGTGGGTGCTAGATGACTGGTTGGTGTAGGTACAAGATGACTGGTTGGTGTGGGTGTTAGATGACTGGCTGGTTGGTGTAGGTAGCTGCTTGATGACTGGTTGGTACGGGTGCTAGAAGACTGGTTGATGTGGGTGCTAGATGACTGGTTGGTGTAGGTAGCTGCTTGATGACTGGTTGGTACGGGTGCTAGATGACTGGTTGGTGTGGGTGCTAGATGACTGGTTGGTGTGGGTGTTAGATGACTGGTTGGTGTAGGTGCAAGATGACTGGTTGGTGTGGGTGTTAGATGACTGGCTGGTTGGTGTAGGTAGCTGCTTGATGACTGGTTGGTACGGGTGCTAGATGACTAGTTGGTGTGGGTGCTAGATGACTGGTTGGTTGGTGTGGGTGGTTGGTTGGTGTGGGTGCTAGATGACTGGTTGGTATGGGTGCTAGATGACTGGTTGGTATGGGTGCTAGATGACTGGTTGGTGTAGGTGGCTGCTAGATGACTGATTGGTGTAGGTGGCTGCCAGATGACTGGTTGGTGTGGGTGCTAGATGACTGGTTGGTGTGGCTGCTAGATGACTGGTTGGTGTGGGTGCTAGATGACTGGTTGGTGTGGGTGCTAGATGACTGGTTGGTGTAGGTGGCTGCTAGATGACTGGTTGCTGTAGGTGCCTGCTAGATGACTGGTTGCTGTAGGTGCCTGCTAGATGACTGGTTGGTGTGGCTGCTAGATGACTGGTTGGTGTGGGTGCTAGATGACTGGTTGGTGTAGGTGCAAGATGACTGGTTGGTGTGGGTGTTAGATGACTGGCTGGTTGGTGTAGGTAGCTGCTTGATGACTGGTTGGTACGGGTGCTAGATGACTAGTTGGTGTGGGTGCTAGATGACTGGTTGGTTGGTGTGGGTGGTTCGTTGGTGTGGGTGCTAGATGACTGGTTGGTATGGGTGCTAGATGACTGGTTGGTATGGGTGCTAGATGACTGGTTGGTGTAGGTGGCTGCTAGATGACTGGTTGGTGTAGGTGGCTGCTAGATGAATGGTTGGTGTGGGTGGCTGCTAGATGACTGGTTGGTTGTGTGGGTGGTTGGTGTGGGTGCTAGATGACTGGTTGGTATGGGTGCTAGATGACTGGTTGGTATGGGTGCTAGATGACTGGTTGGTGTATGTGCCTGCTAGATGGCCGGTTGGTGTGGGTGCTAGATGACTGGTTAGTGTAGGTGGCTGCTAGATGACTGGTTGGTGTGGCTGCTAGATGACTGGTTGGTGTGGGTGCTAGATGACTGGTTGGTGTGGCTGCTAGATGACTGGTTGGTGTGGGTGTTAGATGACTGGCTGGTTGGTGTAGGTGGATGCTAGATGACTGATTGGTGTGGGTGCTAGATGACTGGTTGGTGTGGGTGCTAGATGACTGGTTGGTGTAGGTGGCTGCTAGATGACTGGTTGGTGTAGGTGGCTGCTAGATGAATGGTTGGTGTGGGTGGCTGCTAGATGACTGGTTGGTTGTGTGGGTGGTTGGTGTGGGTGCTAGATGACTGGTTGGTATGGGTGCTAGATGACTGGTTGGTATGGGTGCTAGATGACTGGTTGGTGTATGTGCCTGCTAGATGACCGGTTGGTGTGGGTGCTAGATGACTGGTTAGTGTAGGTGGCTGCTAGATGACTGGTTGGTGTGGCTGCTAGATGACTGGTTGGTGTGGGTGCTAGATGACTGGTTGGTGTGGCTGCTAGATGACTGGTTGGTGTGGGTGTTAGATGACTGGCTGGTTGGTGTAGGTGGATGCTAGATGACTGATTGGTGTGGGTGCTAGATGACTGGTTGGTGTGGGTGCTAGATGACTGGTTGGTGTGGGTGCTAGATGACAGGCTGGTTGTTCTAGGTGGCTGCTAGATGACTGGTTGGTGTAGGTGGCTGCTAGATGACTAGTAGGTATGGGTGCTAGATGACTGTTTGCTGTGGGTGTTAGATGACTGGCTGGTTGTTCTAGGTGGCTGCTAGATGACTGGTTGGTGTAGGTGGCTGCTAGATGAGTGTTTGGTGTGGGTGTTAGATGACTGGCTGGTTGATCTAGGTGGCTGCTAGATGACTGGTTGGTGTGGGTGCTAGACGACTGGTTGGTGTGCATGTTAGATGACTGGCTGGTTTGTGTAGGTGGCTGCTAGATGGCTGGTTGGTGTGGGTGCTAGATGACTGGTTAGTGTGGATGTTAGATGACTGCCTGGTTGGTGTATGTGGCTGCTAGATGACTGGTTGGTGTATGTGGCTGCTAGATGACTGGTTGGTGTAGGTGGCTGCTAGATGACTGGCTGGTTGGTGTGGGTGCTAGATGAATGGTTGTTTGGTGTAGGTGGCTTCTAGATGACTGGTTGGTGTGGGTGCTAGATGACTAGTTGGTGTGGGTGCTAGATGACTGGCTGGTTGATGTGGGTGGTTGGTGTGGGTGCTATATTACTGGTTGGTATGGGTGCAAGATAACTGGTTGGTGTGGGTGCTAGATGACTGGTTGGTGTAGGTGGCTGCTAGATGACTGGTTGGTGTGGGTGCTAGATGACTGTTTGGTTGGTGTAAGTGGCTGCTAGATGACTGGTTGCTGTGGGTGCTAGATGACTGGTTGGTTGGTGTAAGTGGCTGCTAGATGACTGGTTGGTGTTGGTGCTAGATGACTGGTTGGTTTGTGTAAGTGGCTGTTAGATGACTGGTTGGTGTGGGTGGTAGATGACTGGTTGGTTGGTGTAAGTGGCTGCTAGATGACTGGTTGGTGTTGGTGCTAGATGACTGGTTGGTTTGTGTAAGTGGCTGTTAGATGACTGGTTGGTGTGGGTGGTAGATGACTGGTTGGTTGGTGTAAGTGGCTGCTAGATGACAGGTTGGTGTGGGTGTTAGACGACTGGTTGGTGTGAGTACTAGATGAGTGGTTGGTGTGGGTGCTAGATGACTGGTTGGTATGGTGGTAGATGACTGGTTGGTGTGGGTGTTAGATGACTGGCTGGTTGGTGTAGGTGGCTGCTAGATGACTGGTTGGTATGGGTGCTAGATGACAGGCTGGTTGGTGAAGGTGGTTGCTAGATGACTGATTGGTGTGGGTGCTAGATGACTGGTTGGTGTATGTGGCTGCAAAATGACTGATTGGTGTGGGTGCTAGATTACTGGTCGGTGTAGATGGCTGCTAGATGACTGGTTGGTGTGGGTGTTAGATGACTGGCTGGTTGGTGTGGGTGGCTGCTAGATGACTAGTTGTGTAGGTCGCTGCTAGATGACCAGTTTGTGTGGGTGCTAGATGACTGAATGGTTGGTGTGGGTGCTAGATGACTGGCTAGTTGGTGTAGGTGGCTGCTAGATGACTGGTTGGTGCTGGTGCTAGATGACTGGTTGGTTTGTGTAAGTGGCTGTAGATGACTGGTTGGTGTGGGTGGTAGATGACTGGTTGGTTGGTGTAAGTGGCTGCTAGATGACAGGTTGGTGTGGGTGTTAGACGACTGGTTGGTGTGAGTGCTAGATGAGTGGTTGGTGTGGGTGCTAGATGACTGGTTGGTATGGTGGTAGATGACTGGTTGGTGTGGGTGTTAGATGACTGGCTGGTTGGTGTAGGTGGCTGCTAGATGACTGGTTGGTATGGGTGCTAGATGACAGGCTGGTTGGTGAAGGTGGTTGCTAGATGACTGATTGGTGTGGGTGCTAGATGACTGGTTGGTGTATGTGGCTGCAAAATGACTGATTGGTGTGGGTGCTAGATTACTGGTCGGTGTAGATGGCTGCTAGATGACTGGTTGGTGTGGGTGTTAGATGACTGGCTGGTTGGTGTGGGTGGCTGCTAGATGACTAGTTGTGTAGGTCGCTGCTAGATGACCAGTTGGTGTGGGTGCTAGATGACTGAATGGTTGGTGTGGGTGCTAGATGACTGGCTAGTTGGTGTAGGTGGCTGCTAGATGACTGGTTGGTGTAGTTGGCTGCTAGATGACTGGTTGGTATGGGTGTTAGATGACTGGCTGGTTGGTGTGGGTGGCTGCTAGATGACTAGTTGTGTAGGTCGCTGCTAGATGACCAGTTGGTGTGGGTGCTAGATGACTGAATGGTTGGTGTGGGTGCTAGATGACTGGCTAGTTGGTGTAGGTGGCTGCTAGATGACTGGTTGGTGTAGTTGGCTGCTAGATGACTGGTTGGTATGGGTGTTAGATGACTGACTGGTTGGTGTAGGTGGCTGCTAGATGACTGTTTGGTGTGGGTGCTAGATGACTGGTTGGTGTAGGTGGCGGCTAGATGACTGTTTGGTGTGGGTGCCAGATGACTGGTTGGTGTGGGTGCTAGATGACTGGCTGGTTGGTGTGGGTAGTTGGTGTGGGTGCTAGATGACTGGTTGGTGTAGGTGGCTGCTAGATGAGTGTTTGGTGTGGGTGCTAGATGACTGGCTGGTTGATGTGGTTGGTTGGTGTGGGTGCTATATTACGGGTTGGTATGGATGCTAGATGACTGGTTTGTGTGGGTTTTAGATGACTGGCTGGTTGGTGTAGGTGGCTGCTAGATGACTGGTTTGTGTGGGTGCTAGATGACTGGTTGGTGTAGGTGGCTGCAAGATGATTTGGTGGTGTGGGTGCTAGATGATTGCCTGGTTGGTGTGGGTGGTTGGTGTGGGTGCTAGATGACTGACTGGTTGGTGTAGGTGGCTGCTAGATGACTGGTTGGTGTGGGTGATAAATTCCTGGTTGTTGTAGGTGGCTGCAAGATGACTGGTTGGTATGGGTGCTAGATTACTTTTTGATGTGGGTGGTTGGTGTAGGTGGCTGCTAGATGACTGGTTGGTGTGGGTGCTAGATGACTGGTTGGTGTAGGTAGCTGCAAGACGACTGGTTGGTGTGGGTGCTAGACAACTGGTTGGTATGGTGTTAGATTACGGTCTGGTTGGTGTAGGTGGCTACTAGATGACTGGTTGGTGTAGGTGGCTGCTAGATGACTAGTTGATGTGGGTGCTAGATGACTGGTTGGTGTGGGTGCTAGATGACTGGTTGGTGTGGGTGGGTACTAGATGACTGGTTGGTATGGGTGCTAGATGACTGCTTGGTTGGTGTGGGTGCTAGATGACTGGTTGGTATAGGTGGGTGCTAGATGACCTGTTGGTGTGGGTGCTAGATGACTGGCTGGTTGGTGTGGGTGGTTGGTGTGGCTGCTAGATGACCTGTTGGTGTGGGTGCTAGATGACTGGCTGGTTGGTGTGGGTGGTTGGTGTGGCTGCTAGATGACTGGTTGGTGTGGCTGCTAGATGACTGGGTGGTTGGTGTTAGATGCCAGGGTGGTTGGTGTAGGTGGCTGGTTGGTTGGTTGGTGTGGCTAGTTGGTGTGTGTGTCTGGTTGTTGTGGGTGGTTGGTTGATGTGGCGGCTAGATGACTGGCTGGTTGGTGTGGTTGGCTGGTTGGTGTGAGTGGCTGGTGTGGGTGCTAGATGACTGATTGTTGGTGTGGGTGCTAGATGACTGGCTGGCTGGTGTGGCTGCTGGATGACGGGTTGGCTGGTGTGTTTGCTAGATGACTGATTGTTGGTGTGGGTGCTAGATGACATGCTGGTTGGTGCTGCTGCTAGATGACTGATTGTTGGTGTGGCTGCTGGAAGACTGGTTTGTTGGTGTGGGTGGTAGATTTCTGGCCGGTTGGTGTGGCTGCTAGGTGACTGGCTGGTTGGTGTGGGTTCTGTTATACTTTCTCTGTCTCTCTTCAACTTTCTCTCTCTTTCTCACTCGTATTGTCTATCTTTCTTTCCCTCTATCTCTGTCTCAGAGGAGGAGGAAAATGAGATCTACACCACGCTAACCTTTCTCATCTCCCCTGAGCTGTTTGTCACCAGACTTCTACTAAATTGTACTTTCTCCAGAGCTGTGGAGATGCATTAATGAGCAATTTGGCAAATTCAATCAAATGTTATTTGTCACATGCGCCGAATACAACAGGTTTAGACCGTACAGTGAAATGCTTACTTACAAGCCCTTAACCAACAATGCTTTAAGAAGTTAAAAGTAAAATAAGTGTTAAGTAATAGATAAGTAAAAATAGAAAATAAAAGTAACAAATAATTTAACAGCAGCAGTAAAATAACAATAGCGAGGCTATATATAGGGGGTACCAGTACAATGTGCGGGGCACCGGTTAGTCAAAGTAATTGAGGTAATATGTACATGTAAATAGAGTTAAAGTGACTATGAATTAGAAAATAAACAGAGAGTAGCAGCAGTGTAAAAGAGGGGTCTGGGTAGCCATTTGATTAGCTGTTCAGAAGACATGGATTGGGGGTAGAAGCTGTTAAGAAGCCTTTTGGACCTACACTTGGTGCTCCGGTACCGCTTGTCGTGTGGTAGCAGAGAGAACAGTCTATGACTATGGTGGCTGGAGTCTTTGACAATTGTTTGGGCCTTCCTCTGACACTGCCTGGTATAGAGGTCCTGGATGGCCCATCAGGAAGTCCAGGATCCAGTTGCAGAGGGAGGTGTTTAGTCCCAGGGTCCTTAGCTTATTGATGAGCTTTGAGGGCACTATGGTGTTGAACGCTGAGCTGTAGTCAATGAATAGCATTCTCACATAGGTGTTCCTTTTGTCCAGGTGGGAAAGGGCATTGTTGATTGCAATACAGATTGCATCATCTGTGGATCTGTTGGGGCGGTATGCAAATTGGAGTGGGTCTAGGGTTTCTGGGATGATGGAGTTGATGTGAGCCATGACCAGCCTTTCAAAGCACTTCATGGCTACAGACGTGAGTGCTACGGGTCGGTAGTCATTTAGGCAGGTTACCTTAGTGTTCTTGGGCACAGGCACTATGGTGGTCTGCTTAAAACATGTTGGTTTTACAGACTCGAACAGGGAGAGGTTGAAAATGTCAGTGATGTCACTGGTAATCCGTCTGGCCCTGCGGCCTTGTGAATTTTGACCTGTCTAAAGGTCTTACTCACTTTGGCTGCGGAGAGCATGATCACACAGTCTTCCGGTACAGCTGGTGCTGTCATGTATGTTTCAGTGTTATTTGCCTCAAAGCAAGCATAGAAATTGTTTAGCTCATCCGGTAGGCTCGAGTCACTGTACAGCTCTCGGCAGTGCTTCCCTTTGTAGTCTGTAATGGTTTGCAGGCCCTGTCACATCCGACGAACGTCAGAGCCTGTGTAGTGCGACTTGATCGTAGTCCTGTATTGACGCTTTGCCTGTTTGATGGTTCATCGGAGGGCATAGTGGGATATCATAAGCTTCCAGGTTAGAGTCCCGCTCCTTGAAAACGGCAGCTCGAGCCTTCAGCTCAGTGTGGATGCTGCCTGTAATCCATGGCTTCTGGTTGGGGTATGTACGTACGGTCACTGTGGGGACGACGTTATCAATACACTTATTGATGAAGCCATTGACAGATGTGGTGTATTCCTCGATGCTATTGGAGGAATCCCGGAACATATTCCAGTCTGTGCTAGCAAAACAGTCCTGTAGGTTAGCATCTGCTTCATCTGACCACTTTTTATTGATCTAGTCACTGGTGCTTCCTGCTTTAATTTTTACTTGTAAGCAGGAATCAGGAGGATGGAATTATGGTCAAATTTGACAAAAGGAGGGCGAGGGAGAGATTTGTATGCATCTCTGTGTGTGGTATAGGTGGTCCAGAGTTCTTTTTCCTCTCGTTGCACATTTAACATGCTGATAGAAGTTTGGTAAAACTGGTTTAAGTTTCCTTGCATTAAAGTCCCCGGCTACTAAGAGCGCCGCCTCTGGGTTAGCGTTTTCTTGTTTGCTTATGGCAGAATACAGCTCATTCAATGCTATCTTAGTGCCAGCCTCTGACTGTGGTGGTATGTAAACAGCTACAAAGAATATAGATGAAAACTCTCTCGGTGGGTAGTGTGGTCAACAGCTTATCATGAGATGCTCTACCTCAGGCGAGCAAAACCTCAAGACTTTCTTAGATTTCGTGCACCAGCTGTTGTTTACAAATGTACCGCCACCCCTTGTCTTTCCAGACACTGCTGTTCTATCCTACCAAAAAAGCTTAAAACCCGTATGTTATTCATGTCGTCGTTCAGCCACGACTCGGTGAAACATAAGATATTACAGATTTTTTATGTCCCGTTGGTAGGATATACACAGTCGTAGCTCATCTGTTTTATTATCCAATGATAGTACATTGGCTAATAGGACTGATGGTAAAGGCAGATTACCTACTCGTCGTTGGATCCTTATGAGGCACCCAGACCTTCATCCCCGATATCTCCGTCTCTTTCTCCTGCGAATGACAGGGATGAGGGCATTGTCAGGCGTCTGAAGTAAATCCTTCCCGTACGACTCGTTAAAGAAAAAGTATTCCTCCAATACGGGGTGAGTAATCACTGTCCTGATATCTAGAAGCTCTTTTCGGTAATAAGCCACGGTGGCAGAAACATTATGTACAAAATAAGTTACAAATAACGCGAAAAAACACACTCAATAGCATAATTCGTTAGGAGATCCTAAAACGGCAGCCATCTCCTACTATTATCATGATTATCAATATTACTGCGTATTTCATCAAAGCACTATGAGAATATGGGTAACAAATCCAGGCCCCTAACAGAGTAGAGCATCCTCTTAAATCCTGCTTAAAATCAAGCATTCCCATATGGATCGATGAAAAAAATATATTTAAAGGCATAAAAAAAGCCCATAATGCCAGACTTACTGTGTGAGGCCAAGAAAAACAATATGCTTGGCCAGAAAAGTCTGTCTGAAATACACCAAGCTAATTCCATTCTCTCTCATGACAAAAGGGGCTGGAGGGGAGAGGAGGGAAGCACAACTTCAAAACTGGCTGGTAAGTTACACACTTCATTCAAATAATTTGCGTCCGAGCACTGATATATCACACATAGACTAGATAAAAAAATGGCTTAAGGGCAAATCTCATCAATCACAGTTGCACAGGGCCAAAGTCACAGCATTACAGAGTGATTTATAGACAGTCAAATGAAACGGTGTGGATGGGAGGGGAGAGAGCAGTGCCAGTCGTCAGTCCATTTGGTGCATTAAAGTGAAGTGTAATGGTCTCACTGACTGAATGATGATGGGGAAAATGGCCTCCCTGTTTGGGAACCCTTGAAGTGATTGATAACCATGTGGATAGAATACAGCGCTCTATGACCAATCACGCTTTCCGCAACTCATCGTAGGCATAAACAAAAGAGGGGCCATAGATCGACTGGGCCATTGGCGTGGCCCATTCCCCCTGCCTGAAGCAGATACAGCTGTTTCTCAGCCAAACTCACTGTGTCGTCCAAACAGAAGCCTCCAAAAGTGAATAATGGTTGTAACTCAATAGCTTTGTCCATTTTTCAAAAGTGCCCAAACACATCAGGCTTGCTTGTTTTCAGATAGGCATCTCGCATTAAGAATGACCAACAAGTCAATTAAAACTTGCTTTAAGTAATCAAAGCAATGAGTTCACGTTCTGGAAAGTGATCGTCGACTGATAATAACTTGACATAGCATCATAAGAAATAGAGAATGGTCCATCTCAGTTGATTGTGTGCGTGAGTGCAATGGTAAGAGTTCACACGGTCAATTGTGTAAGTGTTTGTGCTTTACTGTATTAGTTGTAAGTGTCTTGGCAGATATAGTGCAGACTGTATACAGAGGCTTAATGATTACTCTGGGGTTTGAAGAAAATGAGCTGAAGAAATAAAACCATCTAATGAGTGGATGTAACTTTGATTCAAGACTATATGGTTTCTTTCTCTGCCTAAGTGCTAAGGGATTTCCCCTATCTACAGCCAATTATTCCTGAGTTGAAGGGAAAACTCCAGCGCTCCTTACTGAGGCAAAGATAACTTTGGTGTATTCATAAGTGGTCAGAGAATATACCTCAAGTCTAATTTTGTATCTATAATGATTTCTTGCAGTAATAATAACACACAAAAGTATTTTTCTAATTGGGTCACATGAAGCGAACGTTGGAGGTGAAATCCATCATGTTGATTGCTGGCTCTGTCGGTGGGTTGAGTTTCTGCAGATGTAGTGGGTCTCAGGAGAGGAGCTGCACCGCTCGGCTAGCGCTGCTCGCACTGCTGAGAGCAGCTCTTTACCTTTGTTACTGAACCCAAATGTCTGAACCCCAAAGATAAATCACTCACTTTTTATGCGGAGCTCCGACAGGCCGTGGCACTGGGTCAGGCCACTATTCAGAAATCAGACGTCTGAGCGGCCCGGCTGGACGAGACAAGGCCTGCAGAAATACACCCTTATGTGATCATTCTGTCAGCAAGCAGCCCAGGTGGTGTGTGGGGGGGATAAACTACTCCAGTCCCACTCGGATGTCATCTATACCCAGTAAACCCTGCAATTTGCTGAGATTTGGGCCATAAATTTGTCATAACATATCCTTTCCAGGAGGCATTCCATCTTCTGTTGGCGTTGATCGCTAAATGCGCTGCTATGCAAATGCAGGAGCTGTTCCGGATATCTCTCTGGGAGAGGAAGGCTGTCTGTCTTGCTGTCTGTTTTTCTCAGAAGGAGGACATTGATGTGAACTCTTCTCTCTGAGTGTCCATGAGGGAGGTATGGCAGAGGACCCAGTCTGGTGAGGGTCTGTGTGATCACACATGGACATCTTGGCAGGGATCAGATGAGTAATGGAGGGGTTTTCATGGCCCTCGGACATCCATGACCAAATCAGTCAGAGCGGTCATTTAGTCCTAGCCAGCAGTAAGAAAACAAGTCGAGGGGAGATTGGTGTCCAGCCAAAAGCAACATGGCGGACTCACTGTCTTTCACTCCTTGATGAACGCCCCAGGCAGATATTCTGTGAATCAAAGCATTTTCTTCTGTCCCCCTACTTCATCTCTCTACCAGAGGTGATTCATGCATGCATGATGTCATATGGGATGCCATTTTTTAAATGGTCTTATGTGTGAGGGGCCATTGTCTTGGCCAGTGTCTGCTGTACCGATTAAAAAATATGAAATGATGAACAGTTAAAGGTCCAATGCAGCCATTTTTATCTCAATATTAATTGTTACCCTTTCTGGGTAACAATTAAGTACCTTACTGTGATTGTTTTCAATTAAAATGGCCCAGAAGAAACAAAAATAGTTTCTTAGCTAAGAGAAATTTCTCAAACAATCATTTTTCTAGGACTGTTTTGGATTGGTCTGGGTGGGGAAGAGAAAACTGAAAACTAGCTGTTATTGGCAGAGAGGTTTGGAACTCGCTTTCTTATTGGTCTAATAACTAATTTACCACCTGGTGACATCACCAGGTGGTCTTTTCAAACAGCTCTTACACTAAAACCATTAACATAATTTTCACAAGTTCACAGTATTATTCCAACCTCATTGTTACAAAGGAAATTATGGGTGGCTCTAATGGGAAGGGTCTACCATGATCTCGACACATGATGACAGCTGAGGCTGATATGATCTTGCTTAGGCTATGTAGTGAAAACCTTAAGACAATCCTTGCTTTAGTGAGTGCTTCAGGAGCAGGGGCCTTTAGTGCTGTTGCAGGACATGTAAAGCATGGTGTGAAAGGCCCCAGTGATTCCCGTCGGGCCAGTAGAATGTATTTTAATGGCTCACTGACCCCAGTAGCCAGGCTGTCACCACCTCTCTCACAGGGTCTGCATTGTGCTGCTGTTAACTAGACATCAAGACCCCAGAAACGCAGGAGGCTCCAGCAGGCCCCTCCGACCGAGGGGCCACAAAAGAATGAAATGGAAGAAAAACAAGAGCACCTCAAAAAAGGTCTTAACATCACATGGTTGGCTGGAGAGACCAGGAAGGGAGACATATCTTTACATATCGGCATGCCACCGAAACATCAATTCTTCATGCAACTCTTCACTACAAGGGAGTGCCCTGTGCCCCAGTCATTATGTGATCATCATGCCTATGGTTATCTAGAATGGAACGAAATAGGCATTACAGTTCAAACAGTCAAAATGAATTGAATTCATTAGGTTAGAGTGTAAATGCTTTTTTTAAATGATGTATGAAAACCTTTAATAATAATAGAATATAATTCCTGTTTTCATAGTTGCAATATCTAATGCACTGTAAATGTAACAGCAGCCAGCACATACAGTTATTCTACAATGGGGGAGATCTGCGGACTCTCTCGTTGGCTGGGCGCAGCAAAGCGTCACCATCTGTCACTGCTAAAACAGTAGTCTACCCCCTAGTCTCTCTGTTAGTAAGAAAACAGTGTGGAGCAATACGCTGTGAAGTTTGCCATAGACTTACCTTTTTAAATGTTGACCTCCAATCTACATATGAGTAAAAAGAAAAACAACTAATCAAGCGCGTCCTGGAATTGCACTGCCGAGAGCTGTGGAGGATTTTTCTCACATTTTGGCACATTCAAACACTAAAGAAAGACGGTACTTGATGGAATAACTCGTTTTGCATCGAAAATATGACGAAGATATTATTACATCTGGTGCATTTGATGTTATTTTTTCATTCCGGTATCGGGGAAGTTTTATCAGAGGAACCATTCGAAATTACGCAGCAGGACAGCGATATCCACGAAACTACCGATGGCACCTCCTCGCGCGAAAGCGCACGGCGGGACATGGTCTCCATCAATATGTTTAAAGTCTATGAAAAGTACAGTAAGGAACCACAACGCTATCGAGACGAAAATACCGTTAGAAGTTTTAAGGCTATTCCAGGTGAGTGTTCTCCTGCCCTATGTACTGCAGTAGATTTTATGTAGGCCTTTTTAATGTAAGATGTCCTTGAGTGTCCCGAAAGCCGTCTGCTACATAAAATGTATTATTATTATATGTGCATATGTTACTGCATGACACTGTAATATCACATAACCTAATATGAAGTGACGGGCTGCTGTAGGTAGGATGCAGCAGCTACAGTAGCCTATATCAGTTGGAACCGTACAGTGACATAAATATAATTTTGCAAGAGCAAAACGTAAAAAATACATAATACATAAAGTTCAGCTACTGAATGTGTTTAATATAAGCACCCCCACGCCCTGTCACTTGATACAAGCTCCATGTGATCAGAGAGTATAGGCTACTGTTAATATCCACGACATATTAGACCAAAGCCGATTATGACGCCTTTAGAGGCACATGGAAAATTCTTCTCGTGCGCTCCTAAGCATTTCCACATGTCTGAGACCTTTTCAGGGGCAATGTTTATCTTTCAAACAGCAGTGGGAGTCAAGGGATGAAATTAAGATGATTGTTTATTGTAATCTAAATGTTGTGTATTGCAATCAGATCGTTATCATGCCATCTGGTTGCATGCGCTATAACCTGCTGTATGTGATGCTATTTCACCCACAGCTAATCATTCATTGTTTTTATGACATTATAGTTTGCAGAAAAAACAGTTGAAAGTAAGCTACATTGAAAAATAAGGTTTAGAATTGAAAATGCTGTCACCACACATCTTTCCATTGTCTTGTCTTTTTTTTTGCAGGAGTCTCTAAGAACAGTGTGTGGTTCCATTTCAACCTGTCGTCCATCCAGGAGTCGGAGGACATCCTGTCCGCAACATTCCACTTCCTGGACCAGCGTCCCCGCCACCGACCCTGGATCTGCCGGCGCTCCCGAAGCGCTTCCTGTCGCCTCCAGTGGCATCCGCCGTCCCAGCTCCTCTTCCGAGGAACGTCCCCAAACTCTGCCTTTGCCTCCCTGCTGGGCAACGTCACCCTGCCCCCTCCCAGGAGAGGGTCCTGGCAGACAAGGGATGTCTCCGCTGTAGTCAAAGAGGCCCGCATCCTGGGAGTCTTCCTCATTACCGCAGAGTTTGACTTCGGGATGAAGCCACAGAGGAACCAGGAGCACCTTTCTCCAGCCAGCCTACCGTACGTCCTGGCGTATGCCAATGACATGGCCATATCTGAGCCCAACAGCGTGGCCATGACCTTGCAGAGGTACGGGCCTTTCCCTTCGGGCGAGGAGCCCACCCGGTCATCCAACGAATCTCCTCCAGCCTCTAGGCTGAAAAGAGAAGCATTGTCCCCCCTGGACCAAATACTGGACAATGACCTGCCTGAGGTCCAGTTCAACACCCTGAAGAGCCATGAGCTATGGGAGAGCACTTATTTGGCTCCCAAGATCAAGCCCTCAATGAAAGATGGGCAAAAGCATGGCCAGGAGAGCAGTGAGGGGTTGAATAAGCCCCAGGTGCTGAGCTTTGATGAGAGGACCATGAAGAAGGCTCGCAGGAGACAGTGGAGTGAGCCCAGGGTCTGCGCCCGACGCTACCTGAGAGTGGACTTTGCAGACATCGGCTGGAGCGAGTGGGTGCTAGCCCCGAAAGCCTTTGATGCCTACTACTGTGCAGGCACCTGCGGATTTCCTATTCCTAAGGTAAGTTAGCGTAGTGTTTCACTTCAGTGTGTCATGCAGTATTTATTTAGTAAATAAAATGTTCCATTGTCTTGAAAAGATGCTTGGAATTGCTTTAATTGATCAGATGACGAAGGGCATGCTGGATTAAATACACTACATGACCAAAAGTATGTAGACACCTGCTCGTCGAACATCTCATTCCAAAATCATGGGCATTAATATGGAGTTGGTCCCCCCTTTGGTGTTATAACAGCCTCCACTCTTCTGGGAAGGCTTTCCACTAGATGTTGGAACATTGCTGCAGGGACGTGCTTCCATTCAGCCACACAATAGCGTTAGTGAGGTCGGGCACGGATGTTGGGGGATTAGACTTGGCTCGCAGTCTGCGTTCCAATTCATCCCAAAGATGTTCAGTGGGGTTGAGGTCAGGGCTCTGTGCAGGCCAGTCAACTTCCTCCACACCGATCTCGACAAACCATTTCTGTATGGACCTCGGGTTTGTGCACGGGGGAATTGTCATGCTGAAAGAGGAAAGGGCCTTCCCTAAACTGTGCCACAAAGTTGGAAGCACAGAATCGTCTAGAATGTAATTGTATGCTATAGCGTTAAGATTTCCCTTCACTGGAACTAAGGGGCCTAGCCTGAACCAGGAAAAACAGCCCTAGACCATTATTCCTCATCTACCAAACTTTACAGTTGGCACTATGCATTGGGGCAAGTAGCGTTCTCCTGGCATCTGCCAAACCCAGATTCGTCCGTCAAACTGCCAGATGGTGAAGCGTGATTCATCACTCCAGAGATGGCATTTCCACTGCTCCAGAGTCCAATGGTGGCGAGCTTTACACCACTCCAGCCAACGCTTGGCATTGTGCATGCTGATCTTAGGCTTGTTTGTGGCTACCCGGCCATGGAAACCCATTTCATTAAGCTCCCGACGAACAGTTCTTATGCTGACGTTGCTTCCAGAGGCAGTTTGGAACTCGATAGTAAATGTTGCAACCGAGAACAGATGATATTTACGTGTTTCAGCACTCGGCGGTCCCGTTCTGTGAGCTTGTGTGGCCTACCACTTCGCGGCTGAGCTGTTGTTGCTCTTAGACGTTTCCACTTCACAATAACAGCACTTACAGATGACCGGGGCAGCTCTAGCAGGGTAGAAATGTGAGGAACTGACTTGTTGGAAAGGTGGCATCCTATGACAGTGCCACGTTGAAAGTCACTGAGCTCTTCAGTAAGGCCATTCTACTGCCAATGTTTGTCTATGGAGATTGCATGGCGGTGTGCTAGATTTTATACACCTGTCAGCAATGGTTGTGGCTGAAATAACCAATCCACTGATTTGAAGTAGTGTCCACATATTTTGTATATATAGTGTACATGCCTGACAAATGTGATGTCATCATCATACTTCCTTGTGAAAGAGAATCCCTCTTAACTCCAGCTTCTTTCCCTCTTTGGCTCCCAGGTTGCCCGGCCCTCGAACCACGCCACCATCCAAAGCATTGTGAGGGCGGTGGGAATCGTTCCCGGCATTCCGGAGCCCTGCTGTGTTCCGGACAGGATGAGCTCTCTGAGTGTTCTCTTCCTGGACCCCAGCCGGAACATGGTGTTGAAGGTTTACCCCAACATGTCTGTGGAGACCTGCGCCTGCCAGTAGAACTAAGGAGGCTCAATGCATAATGCATGAGCCAGAGTACAATGAATCAGACAGAGTGGAGCAGAAGAGAAATTCAGTCAGTACAGTAAAAAAGACAGACATCTTTGGATGAGGCTGCGCTGGATAAACCCACTATGGAGGGAGAGCTGGATTATAAATAAGGGTTTCGGGTGGCGAGATGCAGAGTCTGACAATCAGATTAGTGTGATACACACAGACATTTCTTTGTCATTCTGCAGCTCAACTGTAGTTGAATTTGGGCCTGTATCACTGTCAGTTCCAAGTGTTCAGCCATCCAGAGCTCCTGATGTATACACGGATTCCAAAGTAACTCAAATGATGGACCCTATTGCCATGTATTGGACTTCGATGGAGGCTGGTGGGAAGAGCTACAGGAGGACGGGCTCCTTGCAATGGCTTGAATGGAATAGATGGAACGCTATCAAACACATGGAAATAACATGTGCGACTCAGTTCCATTTACTCAGTTTCAGCTATTGCAATGATCCCGTCCTCCTATTGCTCCTCCCACCAGGCTCCACTGCTGCACTTAGACTATTGGACTCAGGTGAGCTTTAGATATGATGTCTTCATACGGTACAAGACTCAAAAGCTGAACCTCTGTAAATAATAATGTAACTAATACAACTAAATAAGACTTATTTCTGTAAATAATTGCTGGGATCTTAAACTATGTTTTGCCTGTAGTGTTCACTAGTTGTGCAGTTTGAATTAATCTGTCAAAATAAATGGTTAATACATGAGAGAATGTACTGTTATAATAAATAATTCCATGTTGTTTTATGACAGTATGCATACTGTGATGTTTTGTGGAAGATAAAATGTCATGTTTGCATAAGTTTGAATCAGGAATCCATTGTCATCATATTCAGCAAAGAAAATGGAGATAGACAGCACATTCCTGCCACCTGCTGTTTTGAAATAGAAAATAGTTTTTCAAAAATGGCCATTTGAAGAGGTAGACCTGATATTGATTGTTTTGATGTTATTGACATAAAGATCGTGAGAGCTTAATTTCTGGTTACTTATAGACCACTAGTGCAAAGTTATTACATTCAACATTTTCAGCATCATACTGTAGTTGATTAATGTCAAACTACCACAAAAGTCTTGAGAATATTGTGCTATGTAATTTCTATTCCAACATTGTGAATTGTGCATTTATCCTTTGTTTAGGCTTTGTCCGGTTTTGATCAAATATGGCCTAGATTGACTCAAAACTTAAATGGAAATAAACTGAATGCTACATAAAGTGTATAATGAGAACCCTGTGAGATTGGGTGGGGTTGTAATAATTTTATGATGACCTTGTCCAGAGTCCTCATAGGCTGCGTTTACACAGGCTGCCCAATTCTGATCTTTTTTTCACTAGTTGGTCTTTTGACCAATCAGATCAGCACTGAAAAAGATCTGATGTGAAAAACTCTGATGTGATTGGTCAAAAAACAATTAGTGGAAAAAAAGAACATCCTGCATATTTACAGTATTAGTCAAGCAGCTAATATTAGAATGACAGGAATGTTTAGGAAATAGGAATGCGTTACTCATTTCAGACTCAAATAAAGAAAGTACCTTAATCACCAAATCACTTGTTTATCTGGTGCATTCCTCTACGGAAAATGCATGTCAGAGGATATTTAACTGGCCTTTACTCATAAAGATATCCCACAGATGGGGGGGAGGGGGGTCTGCCTGAATGTGTGAGAGAGACAAACACACTGTTGGAAAGTGCCAGGACTCAGGCCAATGTCCTCAGATACATTGGCCTCGGATGTCACTGGATCCTAGCCACTGTGTGTACTGGTGATGAAGAAGGTGTTCTACACAAATAATTCCCCTTATAATATTGAGTGCTGCCAATTTAACCTGTAACTAACATTTCTAAGCAAATGTGTTAGTTTGACATCTTTATTGCTTATGTATCTAAAAGACTCTGAAGAAAACATGTCCTGTATCAATATGGGAAAGTTCTCACTATGTATTTTTCTGCCTCTCCTAACTTATGGTGATTTCCGTCGGCCTCAAACTATGACCTGCGAGTGGGAAGCAAGTGGGAAGAATTTAGCAAAGTGTTTGTCAGTAGTCTCACAATTTCCAGCGCCTCTCTCATTATCGCAGTTTGTCTGTCAAATGTTTACAGAATATTCATTAACGGCAAGCGCCCTAATGATAACAAGGCCCAAATGAAGATACAGTATCAATGGTCGAGATAAGAATGGCTGTGCTACTATTTTGGTTGAAACGAGGCTACTGTTTACTCTAGAACATGGGAGTGGACCCCAGCTCTAACATAGAAGAATCTCAATTTCAACAGATTGTCACCCAAAGTCCATGTTAAATACATAGTGGGAACTGGGAAGGTAAAGCGTGTTGATTGGGAAGGATTTGCTCTGAAGATGCAATGCTCAAGGCGTTTCTTCTTCCAGATGTGTCTGAGTTTGCTGGTGTCCACAGGGTCCTGTAGATGCAAGTCATTGAACGATGTCCTCCAAAGTGAAGATCCAGAGGGCTTCGCTGAGACTTCCAATCAGGACCTGGTTGAAGAGGAGGAAATGGACTCCAGGTTACAGAGCTTTCTGGGAAACATGAAGGAAGGGTTTCTGAGAAAACTCAACTTATCAGATGTCCCACAAGAGCACAGCAAGATATACCCACCGCCATTCATGATTGAACTGTACGACAAGTATGCCTCCGACAAGTACACTATGCCTCGTTCTGATGTCATTCGCAGCTTCACCGTTCAAGGTATGTACATAGGCAAGTCAAACAGGAATATTTGGGGCAAGACTTATGTCACAGGGTTTTTTTTATCAGTTATCACAACATTTACATACATACAGTGGCTTCAGAAAGTATTCAGAAGTATTCACACCCCTTGACTTTTTGGACAATTAGTTGTTACAAAGTGGGATTACAATGGATTTAATTGTAATTTTTGATCAACGGTCTACATAAAATACTCTGTAATGTTAACATGGAAGAAAAATTCTAACATTGATGAAATATTTAGGAAAACTAAAACACTAATATATCTTGATTAGGTAAGTATTCATCCCCTGAGACAATACATGTTAGAAACACCTTTGGCAGCGATTACAGCTGTGAGTCTTTTTGAGTAAGTCTCTAAGAGCTTTGCACACCTGGATTGTACAATATTTGCCCATTATTCTTTTTTAAATTCTTCAATCTCTGTCAAGTTGGTTGTTGATCATTGTCAGAAAGCCATTTTCAAGTCTTGCCATAGATTTTCAAGCTGATTTAAGTCAAAACTGTAACTAAGCCACTCAGGACAATTCTATGTCGTCTTGGTAAGCAACTCCAGAGTAGATTTGGCCTTGTGTTTTAGGTTATTGTCCTGCTGAAAGATACATTTGTCTCCCGGTGTCTGTTGGAAAGAAGATTGAACCAGGTTTTCCTCTAGGGCTTTGCATGTGCTTAGCTGTATTCCGTATCTTTTTATCCCCAAAAACTCCCTTAGTCCTTGCCGATAACAAGCATACCCATAACATGATGCAGCCACCACCATGCTTGAAAATATGAAGAGTGGTACTCAGTAATGCGTTGTGTTGCATATGTCCTAAACATAACACTTTGTATTCAGACCAAAACATTTATTTCTCTGCCACATTTTTTACAGTATTACTTACATGCCTTGTTGGAAACAGGATTCATGTTTTGTAATATTTTGTTCTGTACAGACTTCGTTCTTTTCACTCTGTCATTTAGATTAGTATTGTGGAGTAACTACAATGTTGTTGAGCCATCCTCAGTTTTGTCATACAGTATCACAACCATTAAACTCTGTAACTGTTTTAAAATCATCATTGGCTCATGGTGAAAGCCCTGAGCAGTTTCCTTCCTCTCTGGCAACTGAATTAGGATGGATACTTGTATATTTGTAGTGACTACCATAACAAAGGGGTTGAATGCTTTTTGACTGAAGACATTTCAGCTTATCATTTATTTATTTTTTCTAATCATTTTTTTTCTACAAACAAAAATCCACTTTGACATTATGGGCTATTGTGTATAGATCAGTGACATACCATTTCAATTTAAACAATTCAGGCTGTAACACAACAAAATGTGGAAAAAGTCAAGAGGTGTGAATACTTCTGAAGGCATTATGTTAGTACTGTATGCTTATTAAGCAAGCCTGTGTGCCTCTAAGGCTATTGATTCAAATAAGTGACATCAAATATGAAACTGCGTATGCCTGTTGCCTACTTTCTCAGATGTTAGTCACTCTGCAAAAAATGGAACCAAGTCAAAACACAGACTGCTGTTCAATGTAACTGTCCCAAATCACGAAGAGGTCACCATGGCGGAACTCAGGCTATTCACCCTGCTGGATAATAGGGCGACCTCAGCCTCAACCTCCACCAATCAGATCGGGGCTTCCATAAAGGTCTATGAAGTGGAGTATAAAGGAAACAATGTCACAGCCCACTTTGTGAATGGGAAAGAGGTCGTTGGGGCCCATCACTCTTGGGAAGCTTTCGATGTGACCACCGCCATCCAGAGTTGGGTCAAATCAGGCCGTGGGGCCAGTGCATTTGAGGTGGTGGTCGACAGGTGGGACTGTGGGCCTTTCAAAGGCGGAAGTTTTGACGTGAGCGTGGGTGCGGGGGATAACCAGTCAGCTGCTTTGATTGTCTTTTCTGATGACCTGGGGAGCAGGAAGAGAGAGGCCAAGAAGGAGCTGAGGGAGGAGATAGTCCATGAGGAAGAGACGGTCTTCTCAGGGAGCGACTGGCAAGGGCCCGACTTCAATGAGATCCTTGTGGACCTACACCCCAGGCGGAAGAGGCAGGGGGACACCAGCTACTGCCGACGGACCTCCATGCGCGTCAAATTCAAAGATATCGGCTGGGACCAGTGGATCGTAGCGCCCCCTGAGTATGACGCCTTTGAGTGTAGAGGGGTGTGTTACTACCCCCTGACTGAGGACATGACCCCTTCCAAACACGCCCTCATCCAAACCCTGGTCAATCTCAAGAACCCCAAAAAAGCCAACATGGCATGTTGCGTTCCCACAAAACTGGCCCCAATCCCGGTCATGTACCAGGAGAATGGTGTCATCACCTTGCGACAGATGTATGAGGAGATGAAGGTGGCAGAGTGTGGATGTAGGTAGTAAGAGGTAACATCCATGGTGGTCCCCTTTACTGTAAATCTGTACATTTCTGTTGTAAGATGCTTTTGAGTTATTTTATTTAGTATACGCTCAGAAAATATATGAATAAAACCTGTAATTCAGTTTTTATTAACTATTTATCATTATTGTAATGGTTTTAGAAAACAAAAGAGATGATAAATTGGATCTTTATGAAGTCAGTGTTCATCAATTGTTTGATATCTATAACAAAATTATCATAATCGAAAATAGTAGATTTTGAAAGTATTTTTTATAAGAGGGCATATCTGTAGTATACGCAAGAGGCGTCACTACAGTACCTGGTTCGAATCCAGGCTGTATCACATCCGGCCGTGATTGGGAGTCCCACAGGGCGTGCATCGTCCGGGTTTGGCCGGGATAGGCCGTCATTGTAAATAAGAACTTGTTCTTAACTGACTTGCCTAGTTAAATAAAGGTTAAATAAAAATGATGATTATGACTTCTAAATAATTAATTTGAATTAAACATGTAGTGTTCTCATTAGTTTCATATTAGAGGCAGAAACTGCTCTATAGCATAACAGTGTATTTCTCCGCTAAATATGTTCTACTGTATAAATTAATATTAATTTTGAATTTCTAAAGTTCAACTTTTGAATTTCTTCTTTGAATAATGTGTAAAGAGCGCCCTCTAATGGTGGACAATAAACTGTATTTTTATGTATATATCTATGTATGTATATATTTATGTATGTATGTATATATATACATATACATGTATATATATATATATATATATATATATATATATATATATATATATATATATATATATATATATATATATATTATACATACATCTTACTCCTTCATTCATTCATTCCTTACATTTTCTTTTGACTGTTGTTGAAATTATTCAACTAAAATATTGCACACATATCTAAATATTAAGTACATGTTGATCCCGACATACTTCAGTTGTGAACATTAGTCAATGCACAATAGTCAATACACATCAATGTATTCTAATCAGAGGTGATGGTTCCCGTCCCAATAAAGCAAATGTTTGTCAGGGGATGAGGAAGCCTAGATGTAGACACTTACATCACCGCTTCACAGTAAAAACAAATATAGCCCAGTCTTAATATACACTATATATACAAAAGTATGTGGAACCCTGTCAAATTAGTGGATTCGGCTATTTCAGCCACACCTGTTGCTGACAGGTGTATAAAATCAAGCACACAGCCATGCAATCTCCATAGACAAACATTGGCAGTAGAATGGCCTTACTGAAGAGCTCAGTGACTTTCAACGTGGCACCGTCATAGGATGCCACCTTTCCAACAAATCAGTTAGTCAATTTCTGCCCTGCTAGAGCTGCCCTGGTCTGCCCTGCTGTTATAGTGAAGTCGAAACATCTAGGAGCAACAACGGCTCAGCCGCGAGGTGGTAGGCCACACAAGCTCACAGAACGGGACTGCTGAGTGCTGAAGTGCACAGCGTGTATAAATCATCTGTCCTCGGGTTGCAACACTCACTACCGAGTTCCAAACTGTCTCTGGAAGCAGCGTCAGCACAAGAACTGTTCGTCGGGAGCTTCATGAAATGGGTTTCAATGGCCGAGCAGCCGCACACAAGATCACCATGCACAATGCCAAGCGTTGGCTGGAGTGGTGTAAAGATCGCCGCCATTGGACTCTGGAGCAGTGGAAATGCCTTCTATGGAATGATAAATCACGCTTCACCATCTGGCTCGATGGATGGACGAATCTGGTTTTGGCGGATGGGGCTGTTTTTCATGGTTCGGACTAGGCCCCATAGTTCCAGTGTAGGGAAATCTTTACGCTCCAGAAGGTCCTTGCTTTCTGGATCCTTGGGATGTCCCTACCCCATTAAAATGGTTAGGGTTAAGGTTAGGCTTAGGTAATGGTTATGGGTAAGGTTAGGGTTAGGGTAGGGATTAAGGTTAGGGTTTAGGATAGGGACGTTCCAAGGATCACGGATAACACTAACCCTCCCAAATGACACAGTGAACAATGTACCAGAGTCTTAAAATGAGATTCCAGGTCCTGATTGGTCATGAGGAATCGCCAGACGGGTTTATGTAAGAATGGGTATTAGAAGTTAAGGCAAGATTAACGGTACACACCGTGCTGCAGCATTAGACGATATGTAGTTGCGTAATTCTGTGTTGTAAAAATTCCCAGTGATAAATTTCAGAGTTGAACTCACTCAACCCTAAATTATATTCACTGTTGATAAATTAACACAGGGGAAATGCCATTCAAATCAGTGAGTGAAAATCTGGACGCAAACATGCAATGTAAATAGTGAATATATAAGTATTTTCAAACAAATGGTAATTCATGTTCATTTTTATAATCATTGCTGTTGAATCTTCAGTTTCCATCGTGCATTCTGTGTTTAAGGCAACGTATCAGGAATACACACGTGAACACAAACGGTGTAATCGTGTCATCCACTCCGTGCCCCAGACATGACCTCACAAAGCATGGCCATATTCTCCACCTGGCTAAACCACAATGCTTTCATAAGTGATTGTGACTTTCACATGGGGTTTTCATACTAATCCGGTAGTCTTTCACTTCTTTAATCTGACCTAATCTCTTGTCATATCTCATCCCCTTTTTCAAGAAAATGAGTATGACATGGTAGTGCATATCATAGAAATTCCAAAAAAGAATATGGAATGCAAAGGTTTTGTATTTGATGCCTAAAACGAAATACTGTACATCCACACAGAAGCATTCACAGTAATAAAACAAATGAAATAAAGCAAGCGGAAAAGGGAAACTCCAATAATCCTGTGGCATCCCCAAATATGTATATTATAATACCTTTGATGTAACATCTCCAATTAAACATTTTTATCTGTTACTGTCTGGCGGATGCACCGCAGATAATACGATTAAAGGTTTATTGGGAACAAAAGCCTCTTACATCATTGTTGCTGTCCGAAACCTGGTGGTTTAAACATTCTCTCTTAACAAAGGACTGCCCCTCTGAATGAATGGACAAAAAAGCAGGATAACACAGATAAAATATAACATTCTCCACAGTAATGGCAGGAGGTCGGTTCTCACCAGCACTGCTGGTGCTTCTTTGCCATATTCTCTTTGGCAGCTCTTCCTTCCAGCCGGCTCTGGTGCTGGACATGGCAAAAATTCTACTCAACAACTACTGCTTCCCTGAGAATCTGGTCGGCATGCAGGAGGCCATTCAGCAAGCCATCAACAGTAGAGAAATCCTCAAAATATCTGACCGCAAGACCTTGGCATCTGTGCTGACGGTTGGCGTGCAGGGTGCACTCAATGACCCTCGACTAACTGTGTCCTTCGAGCCAAACTTTGTCCCAGTGATGCCGCCCGCCCTCCCTTCTCTCCCCACTGAGCAGCTCATCCGTCTGGTCAGGAACTCTGTGAAGCTGGAGGTCCTGAAGAACAACGTGGGTTACCTGAGGATCGACCAGATCATAGGGGAGGAGACGGCCACCAAGCTTGGCCCGCTGCTCCGGGACAACGTCTGGAACAAGGTCGCCAACACCTCCTCGTTAATCTTTGACCTGCGCTACAGCACAGCTGGGGAGCTGTCCGGAGTCCCGTTCATCATCTCCTACTTCTCCGACCCTGAACCTCTCATTCACATTGACACTGTGTTCGATCGACCCTCCAACACCACTAAGGAGCTGTGGACTATGTCATCTATCATGGGAGAGCGGTACGGAAAGCAAAAAGACCTCATCGTATTAACCAGTAAGCGTACTATGGGTGCGGCTGAGGCAGTTGCCTACACTCTGAAGCATTTGAAGAGGGCGAACATTGTTGGAGAGAGGTCAGCCGGGGGGTCAGTGAAAGTGGAGAAGATAAGAATAGGAGATTCTGGATTCTACATCACAATTCCAGTGGCCAGGTCAGTGAACCCAATAACAGGCCAAAGCTGGGAAGTGAGTGGAGTATCTCCCTCTGTAAATATCAATGCCAAGGAGGCTGTTGCTAACGCCCAAAATCTACTGGCGGTCAGGAGTGCCATTCCAAGGGCCATCCAGAGCGTCTCTGACATCATCAGGCAGTACTACTCATTCACAGACAGAGTACCGGCTTTCCTTCAACATCTGGAATCCACTGATTTCTTCTCTGTCATTTCAGAGGAGGACCTGGCGAATAAACTCAACAACGAACTGCAGTCTGTGTCAGAGGACCCTCGTCTGATGATCAAACTGACCCAAGATCACCCGGTTATCATTGAGGAAGACATTGAACCTGAGAACATACCAGGTGATCCAGCATTTCTCAGGAAGCTGGTGGATACAGTCTTCAAAGTACGCATCCTAACTGGAAACACTGGTTATCTCCGCTTCGACAAGTTTGGAGACGTGTCAGTGATGGCCAAATTAGGAGAACAGATTGCCCAAAAAATCTGGGAGGCCCTCAAAGACACAGAGAACCTCATCATCGACCTGCGATACAACACAGGCGGGTCCTCAGCTTCCATGGGCATCCTGCTCTCTTTCCTCCAAGACCCGTCACAACAGTTCCACTTCTTCACCATATACGACAGGATCCAGAACACCACCACTGAGTTTAACACGCTTTCCGGCCTCCTAGGCCCACCCTACGGGTCTAAACGTGGAGTGTACATCCTGACTAGTCACTATACCGCCAGTGCAGGGGAGGAATTTGCTTATCTGATGCAGTCGCTGCACCGTGGCACCCTCATCGGGGAAATCACATCTGGGACCCTGATGCACTCCAAGTCATTCCAGGTGGAAGACACAGACATTGTCATCACCGTCCCCTTCATAAACTTCATAGACAACAACGGGGAGTGCTGGCTAGGTGGAGGCGTGGTCCCCGATGCCATAGTGCTTGCTGAGGAGGCCGTGGACCACGCCCATGAGATAATAGAGTTTCACAAGGAGGTTCTGTCACTGGTGGAGGGGACAGGGGAGCTCTTGGAAGTACACTATGCCATCCCTGAGGTCGCCAACAAGCTCAGCAGAGTGCTGCTCACCAAATGGGCCGAGGGCTCATATCGATCGGTGGTCGACTATGAGTCTCTGGCATTCCAGCTAACAGCTGACCTCCAGGAGACGTCAGGCGACCACCGGCTGCACATATTCTACTGCGACATCGAACCCGAGTCTCTGCATGACATGCCAAAAATCCCGACAGCTCAGGAGGTGGGTTACATCATTGACACGCTGTTCAAGATCGAGGTGATGCCCGGGAACGTGGGCTATCTGAGGTTCGATATGATGGCAGACATAGAAGTGATGAGAGCCATTGGCCCTCAGTTGATCAAACTGGTGTGGAGCAAGCTGGTGAACACAGACACAATGATCATTGACATGAGATACAACACAGGTGGTTACTCCACAGCCATACCGCTCCTCTGTACCTACTTTTTTGATGCTGAGCCCCTGAGGCACCTTTACACCGTCTTTGACCGCTCTACAACCATCATGACCGAGGTCATGACCCTGCCTCAGATCCAGGGTCAGAGGTACGGCTCCACCAAGGATATCTACATCCTCACTAGTCAAATGACAGGGTCAGCTGCCGAGGTGTTCACGCGGGCCATGAAGGACCTGAACAGGGCGAAGGTGATTGGAGAGCCGACCATCGGAGGGTCCCTGTCCAGCGGCACCTACCAGATCGGGAATAGTATCCTGTATGCTTCCATACCTAACCAGGTGGTCCTGAGTGCTGTTACTGGGAAGGTGTGGAGTGTCTCTGGGGTCGAGCCACACGTTGCTGCCCAGGCAAGTGATGCTCTGAGTGTTGCACAGAGAATCATTGCAGCCAGGCTTTTAAAGCAAGATAAAGGGAAATAGTGATCATGTTTTAATTTCTCTTTCCTTTAAATGTTAACTTTGTTTGTCCGGTATTTGGAATTATGTTATTTTTCCTGTGTAATTTCTAACAGAAATGTTATTTATTATCATCATTTTTCTGAAACCTGACATAATATATCTGTGGTATAATATATCCACCCCAAGGAAAGCTATTTTGGTTCTCTTATTCGAAATCTTAAAATAGTACATTGCACATTATTATTTACGCACCTTATGAAAGCGTTCTTTTTGCACCTGAAAATATACAGATCAATAACTGTCGCAGCACTGGGATGAAATGAGTTGCCTTCGATGAATTTGACCAACCCCTCTGTGCATCATTTTGTTTGAAAAATTGGATTAGATTTAGAAGTAAATCCTCTTGTTTATATTTTATGAATATCTAAATGTATTTTTAATCTCTTTGATGTCATTCTTTGAGCTACATTTGTGTTGGCCTAAATATGGGTGAGGAGACAGGGTTGACATTTCATTTCATTGTACTATCATGTACTTCATTTGATTATCGCAAATACTTTATACTTCTATATTAATCTGCTTTTAAATGCATTTGTTATTTGTCCTTTACTTCATTTGTTAAGTCATGCAATGTAGAAGAGTCTTTAGCCAGTCAGTAGTGGGAGCATTTCCCATACAAACCTGTAGTGAACTACTGTACTCAGTTGTCCAACTGTGTAATAGCATCAATGATAACCACATGAACTCATTATGAATAGTGTAATATCAGTTAACCTAGATTCACGTAATTGGTCAAATGCTTGATTAAGTTCTGGGCTCACACATGTTAGGAGAAAAGACTATAGAACAAGGATCGGAACCGGAACGAAGAGCATCCCTTTTTATCATGACAGATCTACGGTACCATTTATGTTTACGTAGTCTGTCCACAAGAAATGATGAATAGTGTCATGACCAGATGGAACACATATACTGTAGTTTAGAAGAGAAAACACAAATGTTCAATTTTACGCTGGTATAGTAGGTTGAATATACCTGTAGAGCAAATGTTATTGGTTCCTAGTAAGTTTCATTTGATTTTTAATCAACATTAAACTGTTAAATAAACTTGTGAGTTATTGATTACCTGAGATGAACTGTTCAGAGCTCAATGTCATATTTACAGACCATAATATTGGGTCAGCCAATGGGAAATTAAGAAAGGGGAGGGGGTGGACGACTTGACTATTTTATGTTCTAAGTTTTAAGTATAAATTCTAAGTATAAGTTCTATGTTCTAAGTATGTTCTATGTCCTAAGTATAAATTCTATGTTCTAAGTATAAATTCTATATTCTAAGGATAATGCTGTGTGAGATTAGAATCCTAAATATGGTATAAGGACAGTAACAGGTAATATTACACTTAAAATCAACTTACTGACCAACAGAAGGCCTAATTATAAGGTACAAAAAATGAATATATATATATTTATTTATCTAGTTAACATTGATCTTCAATCAGTGAGATTCTTTCTTCAAATGAAAAATATTCATAAATGTATACAGTATTGTGAATATTTCTACCAAGTATAATCACAGCAGATATTTGTGTCTAGTCAAACCTTACCTCACATGCATAGCAACAAATATATATTTAACATCTACATCTTGGGCAACATGTTGCACCTACATTGTTAGCTTGTTATTGTCTTACCAAAGTACTTGGGATAATACGATTAAAGGTTTATTGTGAGGAAAATCCTTGTGTGTGTTAACAGAAACTTTCAGGAGAAACAGTCTCATTTGACCAAGGACCTCTTTGCGGACGTACGTTCCACCGCAGAGCAGCTACTACTGTGGTTTACTACAATCTAGAAACCCGACAAGATGGCAAAGTCTCTCCTCTTGTTGGCATCGGTGCTGGTCTTCGGCAATGTTGCCATCCACAGCGCTTTTGCACCCGACCTGATTGTAGACATGGCTAAAATTCTCCTGGACAACTACTGCTCTCCGGAGAAGCTGACTGGCATGCAGGAGGCCATCGACGCTGCGAGCAGCAACACAGAGATCCTCAGCATCCCCGACCCCGACACTCTCGCCTCTGTCCTGACCGGCGGGGTCCAGAGTACCATCAACGACCCCCGACTGGTCATCTCCAATGAGCCCAACTACGTCCCTGCGGTGGCCCCTGCCCTGCCACCCCTGCCACCGGACCAGCTTATCGGCGTGCTCCAGAGCTCCATTAAGCTGGAGGTCTTAGAGGGCAACATCGGCTACCTGAGGATCGACCACATCATCGGGGAGGAGTTGGCCGACAAGATCGGCACCCTCCTCCTGGAGCTGGTCTGGAAAAAGATTCTGCCCACGTCCGCTCTGATCTTTGACCTCCGCTACACAGGCAGCGGGGATCTGTCGGGCATCCCATACATTGTGTCTTATTTCACCGACGCCGAGCCTCTGATTCACATTGACAGTGTGTACGACCGTCCCTCCGACACCACCACCGAGATGTGGTCCATGCCCAAACTGCTGGGCGAGAGGTACGGAACCAAGAAATCCCTCGTCATCCTGACTAGTGCAAACACCAAGGGAATTGCAGAGGACGTCGCCTACTGTCTGAAGAACCTCAAGAGAGCCACAATCGTTGGGGAGAAAACCGCTGGCGGTTCCGTGAAAATTGACAAGATCAAGATTGGGGACACAGACTTCTATGTCACAGTGCCCTCGGCTAAGTCCATCAACCCCATCACAGGGAAGTCTTGGGAGGTCACCGGCGTGACGCCTGATGTTGAGGTCGATGCTGAAGATGCCGTGGCCGTTGCCATTAAGATCATTAACCTCCGTGCCGAGATCCCTGCCATTCTCGAGGCAACTGGCGCTCTGGTGGCCGACAACTACGCCTTTGAGAATGTCGGAGCGGACGTTGCAGAGAAGCTGGCAGCAGCGAGCGGTGACTACAACTTGATCTCTTCAAAGGTGGCTCTGGAGACTAAACTCTCCGCTGACCTCATGACACTGTCTGGAGACAAGTGCCTGAAGACCACACACAACATCCCACCCCTGCCACCAATGGTAAGACACTTTTGATGTTGTATTGTATTTCTAGCCTATGTAATACATTTATCTATAGAGAATACTTTTGTGAATCTAGAGAGCAACTTATTTTTTTATGAATATTTGCCTGAAAATAAATTATGTTGAATTTCAGTATTAATTAGGGGGACAATTTTGAGACATTTATGTTGATTTCAGAACCCATCTCCAGAGATGTTCATTGAGCTGATCAAGGTCTCCTTCCACACGGATCTGTTTGAGAACAACATTGGCTACCTGCGCTTTGACATGTTTGGTAACTTCGAGGAGGTTCAGGCCATTGCCCAGATCATCGTGGAGCATGTGTGGAACAAAGTTGTTAACACTGACGCTCTGATTGTTGATCTCAGGTACAGATGTGGGATCTTAATTTGCAATGCAGGAAATGTACAACTAGTAGTGTATATGAGGTTTAAAAAGGCTTCTGAAGTTTGTAATTTCCAATTTGAAATTTCACACTTGATTTTCCCTTATGAAAAATGTATCAACCCCTACAAAAATGTTCATTAATTATAATCCCCATAATAATTCACATTTACTGTTGCTGCATGATTATTTTCCTGCTGTGGCAAACTGGCTCAAATTAAGATCCTACATCTGAAGAACTTCTCTTTATAGTGAAAATCAAAGCTCAAATTACGAGCATAGCAACTAGAGAAAGATATTTATGTTCACCAAGATGAACAGAGTTACATAGTGGCTTACCATTTAATTGGGTTAAATGGGGACAATTGCACCATAGGGAAAGGTTTTATTTACAACATGTTCATCTTTTATATTGAATGAGTTTGTATAATTGATTTTGCAGGAACAACGTTGGCGGGGCCACTACTGCCATTGCGGGCTTCTGCTCCTACTTCTTTGATGCAGACAAGCAGGTCTTGCTGGACAAACTGTACGACAGACCGTCTGGCACCACTAAGGAGCTGTGGACTCTACCTGAGCTCACAGGTTTAAAAAAACTCCCAAGTTTCATAATGTGCACTGTATAATGAGTTTATCGATTTGGATTAAGCAGAACACAACTGTGTGCTGTCAGCAGATGAAAATGACTCTCATCTTCTCTCTCAGGTGTGAGGTATGGCTCCAAGAAGAGCCTGATCATCTTGACAAGCAGAGCCACGGCCGGCGCCGCCGAGGAGTTTGTCTACATCATGAAGAAGCATGGTCGGGCCATGATCGTGGGCGAGACAACCAACGGTGCCTCACACCCCCCTGAGACCTTCCGCGTGGGCGACAGTGATGTGTTCCTGAGTATCCCCACCACCCATTCAGACACAGCCCAGGGCCCCGCTTGGGAGGGGGCCGGGGTCACCCCTCACATCCCCGTGCCTGCCGACGCAGCCCTGGACACCGCCAAGGGCATCCTCAACAAGCACTTCGCCGGTGCAAAGAAGTGAAGTCTCTGACCGAGGATGTTGGCAGCCAAAGGCGTTTAGGATCTTATGTTCTCAGAGGAGAGAAGTGAGTAGGGTACCGTTACATGTAATTTACCAAATTTAGGCAACCAGCCTCTGCACCTAAGCCTTCTTTCTGTAGCCTGTTCTCGTTTTGCAAGAAAATGTGAGAGGTTCTGAACCAGATTCTGGTTTGTTTTTACTTATAGTTTTACTTCTGAAAACTACTGTGATTGCAGAATGATTTAAGAAAGTGTGAGTGATTTTAAATGTTATACTGAAATGTGACTCGTAAAGGAGTGGTTCAGAAACTATGTTTGTGTTTGAGTTACTGATCCACTAGCCTTTGTGGCAATGATTTGTCAAAGCAGCTTCGATCTTTGGCTGTCAAAAATAATGTGAATTGTAAATTGTGCGAGAACAGGAAAGCTGAAACTAGTTTAAAAAGCAGTATTGGATCAAACGCTGAAATATTTTTAATTACATATTTGCTTTTCCTACGATATTCTTATATAATTTCAAGTAACATTGTTAGGACCTTTACAAACAAATTGTCCTGTCTGTTGGGGAAGCACTCTTAAATTTGATGCAGGGTCTTTTTGCTGTGTATGGGAAGTAGTGTTGTGTCCATACACAGTGACTTGCCATGTGAGGACATTTGGGTTGTATCAATTCCAATGGTGGGACACAATAAAGGCAATGGAAACACAATAATAAATCTGTGTATTGTTTTATAACAGAGGTTAGGAGTTGATCGAGAAAACCAAGCAGCTTTTTATTTTATATAACACCAAACACATTAGAATTACTACAATTCCTACCAGATTTTCTCCCGATGGCAATTAAACACACCAACAAAATGGAATCAATCCCAGCCATTGTTACACGACTTTCCGTTACAGCCTCTTGTAATAATCCAAACCAACAAATTAGTGAGATTATGCCTGAGATAAACTGTATTTCAGCTCTAAGCAGCAAAAACATTTTATTAAAACTACTCATTCAGATGAAACCTGAGAAAAATTATCAGTCTGTCAATTCAAGTAATACTTACCTATTCTAGTTGCTTTCTGCAGTTTCAACTTGGTCTGTAATACACAAACACAGTTTATTAGTATTCTGTTAGAGGATATATTAATCAGGCAATATAATTCAATTTACTCCCTTTGTCCCTTTTCAATCTGCACCATTCTATTCAACCACTGGGATGCAAATCCATTCCACCCAGGAGATGGCAGTGCAGTTGTAACATCTCAGAGGCACATACAGATACTGATCAGTGAGAGAGAGAGAACAGACCAGCTTTTGGCAAGCACATTTTCAAAACACAAGGATTTAACAGGATACGGTATGCAGGGAATACCACCGTACATAAACACGTGCAGAGCCAAGGGACAGTGGTCAAGAGAGACAACCCAACACTACATAAAGAGAGACCTAAGACAACAAAACAGCCAGGCAGCAACACATGACAACACAGCATGGTAGAAACACAACATGGTAGCAACACAACATGGTAGCAGCACAAAACATGGTACAAACATTATAGGGCACAGACAACAGCACAAAGGGCAAGAAGGTAGAGAAAACAATACATCACGCAAAGCAGCCTCAACTGTCAGTAAGAGTCCATGATTGAGTCTTTGAATGAAGAGATGAATGAAGCTAATGAATGAAGCTAATCACAGACCACATACAGTAGCTAAAGTTTAGCTGTGTGTGTGAGAGAGTGTGTGTGTGTACAGTATGTGTGTGTGTGTGTTCTGTGTTTCATGTACTGTGTGCACTGTACTGTATGTTTCCATTGTGTGAAAAGGTAAGCTTGTCATACGCCTAAATAGAGTAATGGGAAAAATGATTAATGTAGAAATACATGTTAAGACAGACATCCAGTTTTCCTGTAGTCATCACTTTCATTTGATAATTCTTGCTTTACTTGTCTCTGGAGGCGTAATTTTGCTTTACAGCTGACTCATGTGGTACCTGCAGCAGCTTGCTGGCTATGGATTAAATACTATGGACATCACTACAGCTTCTGCCTGCTTGGCTCTTCGACATTCAGCCTCTGAGAGAGGATGAGAATGTGCCAATCATCATGTGTTCATTACAGTCCCAGTAATTGCATGTCATTATAAATGTGTAGGCTAATTACATAGTCACATCATTCCACAGTGCTAATTAACTGGAAGGGCCAGCCCAGTAAACAAGGGATAAGGTAGGTTACAAGTCAGTGGTAACCTACAGGAGGTGAGATTTTATCTTGAATAAATCTATTAACTTTGTTTGTCTAGAGAAGTATAAAGAAACAATAAATATAGCTGCAAGCCGCAATGAACGGGGTTCACAGGATGACAGAAAGGACACAAGATCAGTTGGATAACAAAGCAAGCACACTATCATGTAGGAACTATCTTCCTTTATGTGCAATCAGTGAAAGCATTACCATGTTTATCTCTTAAAGGGATATTTGGGGATTTCTTGATTAGACAATAGGCCTTACCTGTCATCCTTGCGTGAGCCCACCAAGGTGGGAAAACATAACAGCCCAAGAATATTATTTTCTTATTTTCGTGACATGCTTATTAGTTCAATAGCTATTGATGAGAGAAAACCGCATATACAATATAAAACTAGCTTTACCATGGTGCCGAACGGAACCATAGCCTATACCTACAGGTTCTCTAAAAAGTTGGGTAAACAATACTTTCCTGGGGATTTTTTTTTAAACATTTTGACCAGCTGAAGGACAAACAGCACAGACAACCGGTAGAGTTTAAAGCTGTAATATGTAACCAGTTGGGCGACATGACCAAATTCACATAGAAATGTGAGTTGTAGATCTGTCATTCTCAATGAAAGCATGTCTAAGAAGTGGTAGATCTCTTCTATGTGCAGTATTTCTGTGCCTCCCATTCTTATGTTTCGTTTTAGCATCTCCACACTATACTTGCTTGTTTTGTCACATAAACTGAAATTAGGCAAACTATTCACATTTTTGCAAACAGGAAATGACGACGCGCTTTCTGCATAGTGCACCTTTAAATGTAATTTTATTACACATTCTGGCTTGTAAAGAACAGTTATAGGATTGTTCAGCCATTAGTTTCAGGCTGTATATACAAATTCATTGTGTATTACAGTCTGATTAATCAGACTAGTCTTATGCTGGGATGAGCTGTGAAAAGGGTAGTTATATGCACAGTAACGGTGGGTATGTAAAATCACTGGGGAAGCCAAGCCAGAAAGAAAAGCCATATTACAACCTGCAGTATGTATTGTGATAATTGCATTGTTTGCTCTATAACCTTTTAGTTTATATACCTTGCGACCATGATATATAGGCATAAGGCCGAGACAATAAGAAGACACAGTGGCAGAATAAATTCAACCACGTATTTGTTTCATCACAAAACTGGAGAGCAACCTCTGTCAGGTGAAGTCCACAAAGCATATTGCATGTAACAAACAGCTACATGACCTACAGCATGGTCAAGCAAGTTGGTACTCGGACTACTAAACTATTGATTTAGAACCACAGAGAGTTACCGCAAGTCGCAAAGAAAACAGGAGCTGCCTCCACTATTCCAGCACCATTTCAATTTCAACATTTTAACATCAAATCCCCTATGCGTAGTATAATACAAAGACAACTAAAAGATGCCAAAAACAATTTAAAAAACGCAAGATCAATATGATGTGGCTGTTCATGGTTGTGATTTCTTTCCGCTTGTGTGTGTTTGTGCGTTCGTGCAAGTAGATGTTGACCCACCCTACTTGAAGAGAAACGCCAATGCCATCCTCCTCTCTTTCATGTTGATGAAACGGTCTGTGATGCCGTCATACAGTACACACTTACGTTTTTGTTGTCCTAGGCTACCTGGCTAAAATGCTTGCTCGCCAGCCTAAATTCCATTCTTGGGCAACATTAGCAAGTTAACATTAGCCTTCTACATCTAGCTACATATTGAACGTCCATCCTCTCAGGCCAGGGACACAATGTGTGAATGTATGGTTGGATCAGAATTGATGTTATAATCATTGACCAGTACAGAGAATTAAGTAAAACCACGAGTCCATCTTCATCCATGGCTAATTTAGGAAATGGCCAATTTTAGCTAGCTAGCCACCAAAGGACAACAACACAACAAGATGCAACAATTCAAGTTGTTTCTGTCAATGACATATTGCTCTCGATGTGATGTGATTGGAGTGAAGCCAAATCCAAACTAGCTTCCCATTACACTTTTTTTGGTGCTCCAGGACCATTCACAGTTCAGCTCAACATTGATTGGCTATTATTTTATCCTTATGACTCATACTATGGTACTCAATAGAGCCCAACAGTGGATGTGTCATAATACCATAACACCTAGCAGTCAAACAGGGATTTTTTATTTAACTAGGTAAGTCGGTTAAGAACAAATTCTTATTTACAATGACGGCCTACCCCGGCCAAACCCGGACAACGCTGGGCCAATTGTACGCCGCCATATGGGACTCCCAATCACGGCCGGGTGTGATACAGCCTGGATTCGAACCAGGGACTGTAGTGACGCCTCTTGCACTGAGATGCAGTCCCTTAGACTTCTGTGCCACTCTGGAGCCCATGATCGTTCCTAATACATTTTCCACCATTCATTTCTTTTTATAGGGAGTTTTCAAAACACCTAAAACTGTGTTTCGTGTATGCTTATCCTGGCGTTACATTTCGATAATCATGTAAATCTCTCTCGGACAAGTTGATTTTAATCAATATATTCGGCTCTATTTACTCTCAGATTCTAAAATGCTAAATAGCATCAAAGTAGGCATCATGCAAGACTACAAATCCCTGCAAGCTCCTGCACGTCATCTCTAGCTGAGACCTTTGCTAATAGGGATTGTCAATTGAAAACTTGCACACAACAGTTCACAGAATTATCAAATGAAAAAAAATGTTGCCAATTTATTCATTATTAAATGTAGCTAACATTAGATAATTAATCCAGAGATTCTTACCTTTGCCTCGATTTGGAAGTTTCGCCCAGATCATCATGGCATTTGTAGTTCTTTATGATAGCCACATTAACAGCTAATTAGCATTTCATGGGGGGGTAAATACAGGCAAATATATTGATAAAAGTCACATTGTCCTATAGAGATTTAAACGGTTACCAAAATGTCAAGCCAGGGTAAGCCTACAAGAAACTCAGCCCTTATTTTAAGTGTTTCTAAAATCCCCTATGGGAAAAATGGTGGGAAAACGATTGGAACCATTTCCTTGTTTGACCGCTAGGTTTTCTGGGTATAATGACTCATACTGTGGTACTCTATCAGCCTACAATAACATTCTGGACAGATGGGATTTTGGTGTTAAGATGTCAGTGGATGCTGCAGCTCATCATTTCTTCGTCGTTTTATAGGCAGGCATATGTTTCTCAAAAGTTAGCTTCTTGAGAGGGAGGTGCAAAACGGAATCTCGACCTTTTTTCATTTTTTTTTCTCTAGGCAGAAATATGAAACCTGGTTCATTTCTGCCATATTTGTTCCCGAGCTCCCAGTTCTTAACATTGCACGTCTCCACTTAGCTTTTTTTAACCAAAATTATTTGTACAATTTTCACAGGAAACTTGCATTTTTGTGAATTATCCACATATATTCTAACACATTGAAACATTTTAGATTTGTTACTCAAATACTCCACGATTGTTTTATCATGCATGCGAATATGACAGGATGATATCGGAGAGTAAAATCTCTGAACAAATTATTTTCTACGTTTTCAAAGGAGAACAAAGTGCTGCAAGTTTTGGTATGGTATATTCGCCTTCACCGCCCATCCAATATTTGTCAGAGGCACACGGTCTGTATTGTTTGGATACTGAGAGCAACGATTTTCTATGGCGAAGCCTTGACCGTCTTTTTTGTCGGTTATGTATCTCTGCCTAGATAAGTAATTTCAAGACTTTGTGGTTGTGAGACAGCATTGACTTAGTTCCATAGAGTTTTTGGAGTATTTTGCGTTTTTGAGATGGCGAGGTTTTGGGGAAACGTGTCTCTTGCCCTACTTTTCCTTGGATTTTTTATGTTTACTTTAGCATCTGTAAATGCTGAACCAGAGCAAGAAGTAGAAGAAGAAGGGGAGGAAAGTACATGTCAGGGGGCTTTTGACTTGTATTTTGTGCTTGACAAGTAAGTAACTGTCTAAATGGCATATTTATTATTATACTGCATAATAAACCCAGGGAGCCGTTATATTGAGATGCCAAGCCTCGCTCGTTACACCGTATTAAGTCATTACTAAACAGACAATAGCGTACAGTGAGCGCCAACATTTTTAGGACAGTGACACGTTTTCTGTTGTTTTGGCTCTGTACTCCATCACTTTGGATTTTAAATGATACAATGACTATGGGGTTAAAGTGCAGACTATCAGCTTTCAATTAAGGGTATTTTCATCCATATCGGTTATAATTACAGCACTTTTTGTACATAGTCCCCCCATTTTAGGGAACCAATAGTATTGGGACAAATTCAGTTATATGTGTATTAAAGTAGTAAAAAGTGAAGTATTTGGTTCCATAGCACACAATGACTACATCAAGCGTGTGACTCTACACATTTGTTGGATGCATTTGCTGTTTGTTTTGGTTGTGTTTCAGAATATTTTGTGCCCAATAGAAATGAATTGTATATAATGTATTGTGTCAATTTGGAGTCAGCATGTCAAATCAAATCACATGTGCCGAATACAACAAGTTTAGACCATACCGTGAAATGCTTACTTACAAGCCCTTAACCAACAGTGCAGTTCAAGAAGAATTAAGAAAATATTTACCAAATAAACTAAAGTAAAACATTTTTTTTAAAGTAACACAATAAAATAACAATAACGAGGCTATATACAGGGGGTACCGGTTCTGGGTCAGTGTGCAGGGGTACCAGGTTAGTTGAGGTAATTTGTACATGTAGTTAGGGGTGGTTATGCATAGATAATAAACAGTGAGTAGCAGCAGTGTACAAAACAAATGGGAGGGGGTGTCAATGTAAATAGTCCAGTGGCCATTTGAATAATTGTTCAGCAGTCTTATGGCTTGGGGGTAGAATCTGTTAATGAGCCTTTTGGTCCTAGACTTGGCACTCCAGTACCGCTTGCTGTGCAGTAGAAGAGAAAACAGTCTATGACTTGGGTGACTGGAGTCTCTGACACTTTTATGGGCTTTCCTCTGACACAGCCTATTATATAGGTCCTGGATGGCAGGAAGCTTGGCCCCGGTGATGTACTGGGCCTTACGCACTACCGTCTGTAGCGCCTTACGGTCAGATGCCGAGCAGTTGCCATACCAGGCAGTGATGCAACCAGTCAGGATGCTCTCGATGGTGCAGCTGTAGAACTTTTTGAGGATCTGGGGTCCCAAACCAAATCTTTTCAGTCTCCTGAGGAGGAAAAGGTGTTGTTGTGCCCTCTTCACGACTGTCTTGGTGTGTTTGGACCATGATAGTTTGTTGGTGATGTGGACACCAAGGAACTTGAAACTCTCGACCCGCTCCACTACAGCCCAGTCAATGTTAATGGGGGGCTGTTCAGCCCGCCTTTTCCTGTAGTCCACAATCAGCTCCTTTGTCTTGCTCACATTGAGGGATAGGTTGTTGTCCTGGCAACACATTGCCAGTTCTCTGACCTTATGTAATATATCTGTCACGACTTCCGCCGAAGTTGGTCCCTCTCCTTGTTCGGGCGGCGTTCGGCGGTCGAAGTCACCGACTTTCTAGACATCGCTGATCCTCTTTTCATTTTCCTTTGGTTTTGTCTTGTCTCCATCACACCTGGTTCCAATCCCATCAATTACATGTTGTGTATTTAACCCTCTGTTCCCCCTCATATCCTTGTCGGTGATTGTTTGTTGTAAGTGCTTGTGCACGTCTGTCCTGGTGTCAATAATGTACCCATTATTTGATTGTTCTGTTTTCCGGTGGGTTTTTTAGTTATTAAACTGCGCCGTTTGGAAACACAGTTTTTGCTCTCCTGCGTCTGACTTCTCTGCCGCCAGTACGCACCCCTTACAATATCTGATCTAATTTGGACATATTTTAGATAAGTTCTCATCTGGTAACACAACTCGTAGAAGATGTATGATTCAATGTTGATAGATTTCTATGTGTACAAACTTGTGTGGCCCTGGATGATGAGGATGTTGGTGCTACTAAGCGAGGTTCCTGACTTCAAACAACCGGATGCTCGTTAGTGACATCCCCTCATCCCTCAGGCCTGAGCTGTTTATGAGATGCACAGGCAAGTGTTTTCACAACACCAGTATCGCAATACTAGGAAGTAAGGAAGCAAAGGAAACAAAACATGAAGCAGACTCAAGTCCTAATGTTGGGGGGAAAAACAGTCTTGTGTTGTCACCCAGAGGCACATTAGTTTTTTTTTGCAAGCTATAGCACACACTATTTTGCAAAAGTATGTTTTAATGGACCATAAAGTTGACTCTGCTTCATGTTTTCTTTTTTGCCAAGAAGAATCTGGTGTCATAGTATTGCAATACTGGTATCGTCACAACACTAGCACAGACCATATTCTGGTTGAGATGTAGATTACGGACATAGCCCTTTGTACTTTAGCCTGGTCATTGGGTTCCTGACCAGACCTGAACAGGAAAAACTCTGGGCCTTAGTTACATCCCATAGGACCAGGAGTTTTTCCTCCGGGTCTGGCTCTTGTCACACTGCATAGGGCTACAACTAGGATACAAATCAAATCAAATTATATTTGTCACATGCGCCGAACACTGGAATGGCTGGAGTCAACACTTTGGTCTCGAGTTTCTTTGAATATAAATCCTGTAAATTTCACGACTAGTTTATGGAAAAATCTCCCTCTGCCAAGTGGTCACCGAATACAGGAAAACAGACCATGTGGATATCATGAATCATTACTGTTAAGGTCCAAATGGGTAGTGGATCAAAGAGAACCAAGCTAAAGTTATCCCTATGTTGTGGTGTACTATAGGCTTACTGAGGTATGACCATATAATTAGTAATTTAATAAGATCTCTATGGGTATGACTTTGACATTAATCAGACTGGTAGGCCCTATCCTGCTGTTTTATAAGGAACACAACAAAATGTATTGTTTTAGGGCATGTTTCTATCACTGCAGACCAGTACTGATGCCAAATGTTCTGCATAATAAAAATCATCAAAACACACTCCCTACCACTGTAGCTAATGCTCATCAGATGTTATGGGAAAACACCCTAGTTTTACTTTTGGTCTGTAGACATCACTTCCTTGCCCTTACTTCCTTATCTGTAACCAGTTCGCTGCAGCCTGCAACAAACACTCAAATTGGACAGTTTTATCTCAATCTCTTCATTCAAAGACTCAATCATGGACACTCTTACTGACAGTTGTGGCTGCTTTTCGTGATGTATTGTTTTCTCTACCTTCTTGCCCTTTGTACTGTTTGTCTGTGCCCAATAATGTTTGTACCATGTTTTGTGCTGCTACCATGTTGTGTTGCTACCATGTTGTCATGTTGTGTTGCTACCATGCTGTGTTATGTGTTTCTGCCTTGCTATGTTGTCTTAGGTCTCTCTTTATGTAGTGTTGTGTTGTCTCTCTTGAAGTGATGTGTGTTTTGTCCAATATTTATATATTTTTGTATTTTATTTTTAATCCCAGCCCCCGTTCCCTTAGGAGGCCTTTTGCCTTTTGGTAGGCGGTCATTGTAAATAAGAATTTGTTCTTAACTGACTTGCCTAGTTAAATAAAGGTTAAATAAAAATAAAAACCACATTTCCATCCACAGTTTATGCGAGTAAAGTCATACTGTATAAAAAAATAATCACATCAGCTGTGATGGAAACAGGAAGTTTCGGGTACAATTTTATAAATGCCAACAGATCATTTGTTCGTTCGACATGGTGGCATCTTTTTGTGCCGGTAAAATTAATTATACAAGAAATGGCGATGGAAACACCTTCATGAGAAAATATTGATATAATAATCATAATGTCGAAGTAAACTTGGAGTCACGCAATGATTTGTTGTGTGGTCCTCACTATACAACTCGGGAAACCATGCGGTTTATTAGGCTACAGATGAAATACGTTTTGATGAACTTCACAGGGTGGTGAAAGTGCAAGGTGGACTAACTTACCCGCAGAGCCTACCCCCACTATATCTGCTGTTGTCTAGAGCACATGTGCCAAGACCAGACTAGGTACATTTGCTATTTAACACAACAGTATTTGTGACAACTATCGGTAGAGTTGAAAAAGCGATGGAAACACATTGAACATTTGATTTTTATTCGGTCCTTGGACACTTAAGTGAAAAGGTACATTTTGTGTGCACAACGTCATCACGCACAGAGTTTTACCCGCAACAAGTCTGTTTGGTGGAAACTGGTGGAAATATTTGCATATTTTCTTAATGCAGATTTTGGAGAATATCTGCGTGAAAATCTGTCGCCATTCGGATGGAAACCTAGCTACTGCCACCTGCATTTACCTCTTGTAGGACGTGAAAACTCAGGCCTACGGGACATTCACTGTTTAGAAGACACAAGATAATACTGCTAGAAGCTCTGATGCCCTAGCAGATTCCCACAGCCATACTGTGTGTCTTGACCCGCTTGGCCTTGATATAATTATTTTCTGATCAAGCTATGGGACAATAGGTGTAACGGTCGTCGTACGTAGTGGACCAAGGCGCAGCGGGTTGAGTGCTCATAGTGACTTTATTAGAACACGTAACAAACAAAACAAGAAAAACGATCGACCGAACAGTGTTGCAGGCTAACACACAGCAGTACAACACCAACTTCCCACAAAGGGACAGGTGAAACAGGGCTACCTAAGTATGACTCTCAATCAGCAACAATGATGTACAGCTGTTCCTGATTGAGAGCCATACCAGGCCAACATAAAGAAATACACAACATAGAAAACCATAGAAATACAAAACAAGAACATTACCCAAAAACCCCGGAACACATAAATCAAACACCCCTCTTACATAAATACATATACCATTAAACCCCGAACCACATAAAACAAATACCCCCTGCCACGTCCTGATCAAACTACAATAACCAATAACCCCTTATACTGGTCAGGACTTGACAATAGGAAACAATTTTGTTTGGCACCTGTGTTTTCCCAATAGAAGCTGCATGTAGCAGCCATTTGTACTTCCTTTTCAAGTCTTAGTCATTCTTCTGAAGAATGTTAATCATTGCGAAATGTTTGTTTTTTTCACAGGCCAACATTGAATTTGGGCGTTAAGTTGTGATCATTTTTAAAATCCAAGCCAACCCGGACTACATCTGGAGTCTATAAATAATGTAAACATGTCAAGACTTTCTCACTGTGGAATGTGTATTTTTTTCTCTCTCCTGGACCATGGTGCTGCTCTGGCCTCTATAATGTGTCAGAAGAAGCCTTTGGCATGTGTGATTTGCAGGAATAAATGCCTTGTTAAAGGTGATGCGCTATGAAGAAATCACTCCGCCATTTCCTGTTTGCTAAAATTCTAAAAGTTCACCTAATTTCAGTTTATGTGACAAAACAACAAGTATAGTATAGGGCAGGGTTTCCCAACTGGTGGCCCAGCGGCCCAGCTGTTTTTGTATTATCGTTTTATTGTTGGACATAAAAGACTGTAAACATGCCAGCAAATCAGCTCCAAGTGATTTTCATTTTGGAAATCTGTTCCAAAGTTTTCCCAGGCATAATAGAGAGATATACAGTAAGTGATCGTATACAAATGTCAGCAAGGTTTGAAATGATTCTGTTTTAGTTAAATATTGTGTCCGTTTGGTCAATTTGCAGTTTACAAATTATTTGTAATTATGTTCCCGAACCCCTCACCATCCGCTCAAGAAAAAAATTGTCCCACGGCTGAGTCGAGTTGATGATCCCTTGTGTAGAGTATCACTGTACCATCTAAACCGCTATGAAATATATTTTCCATAAGCCAAAATATTGTATTTTTGTATTGTACAAAGACGCAAAAACTTAAGAACGGGAGCCATAGAAATAATGCACATAGAACAGATATACCGCTTCTTAGACTTGCTTTCAACGAGAATGGCAGATCGATAACTCACATTTCTATGTGAATTTGGTCTGGTTGCCCAAAAAGTTACATATTGCAGCTTTAAATGTTATCACACCATCTAGAATCCCCAGTGCTTTGGGGTACCCGAGCAAGACAGACATTTTAAATGGGCAGTCAGTTATTTAGAGAAAATAATATTGCACCCAGAGAAAGAGGGTGAGAAGAAGAAAGAGAGGGATTTTTTTTTGTTTAAATCCAAAAGGTAAGGGAGTGAGAGTAAAGAAAGATTGCAGTTGGAAGCCTAGACACAGCAAGTAGGCCTCAAGCGGAAAGTAGGTTAATGGTCTATCCGTACAAATCCATGTGCATAGTCAGTTAAATTGGAGTAAGATCATTGCTTCGCAGACTGGGGTGGTTCTTAACATGCAGCAGGCCCAACTGGAAAGGGAGCGTACAGCTTCATGCTGTTGGATTCTCCTCTCAACACTTAGGAGCGTGAGAGCAGAGCCTTTTACTGAACACCTGGGTCTGACAGCCTTTTCCCCCACATGTTTTCTGACATCCCTCGCTTAGACCGACTGAACACTCTCTCTGTCTGTCTCTCTCTCTCCCTGACTCACTTCATTTTGCTCATTGTAGTGGTGAGTTTTCACACAGTCAGCAGAAAGAAAGGCTTGATAAAACAAAACAAAAAATATATATATATATAAATGACTCTTCATGTTCAAAGTAACAAATTCTCTCCCTCTCAGACATCTAGCACAGTCCTGACCTGGTCTGTTTAGCGTTGCTAGATGTCGATCGTGCATGTTTCTTCCCTGAGTGTCCTAAGGTGTTTGGAAACAGTACAGCTACAGCCGTCCGATCAAACACTGTAGTAAACTAAATAACTGTTGTTTATGGCCTTGAGGCCATAGCCTGTCATTCGTCTTATGTCATTTGTCTGTTGTGCTCGTTGGTCTGTTATTCCCCAGGACAGTTTTCAGTGGGTTGGTTAGAGCACAGACCTCACCAGTCCTGATCTATTTTGGCTGTGTGGGCTGAAAGACAAAAAAAATCTACTTGTGGTTGGAGATCCATGGTGGATCTTTTCTGCTTCCCCCAGCAGAAGAGACATTAAAGAGCCAGCGCGTGGTTTTAATTATCCCAGTCATCCGAATGTTACCCCGATCACTCTCTCTCTCTTGGCTATGGGGTTCCATCTGTTTCAAAATGAGTTTCATATGGCCCGACATGTGCCGTTTATCATGTACATATAGTCAGAGGATTGATCAATTATATAACACTAGACAAAGGAAACGTGCACTCTTTTTGATATGATATAATCTCAAACTCCTGTCGTCAAGAGCTCAATCATTTTAGTCAACAAAGCTGTTGAAGCTTGCAATAACAACTTCCAAAACTTTTGAACTGTAATGGTTTGACTCAGTCTATTAAAATTGTATCAAAGAAAAAATACCACAACATTTTTCTTCAAGGATCTCACAAGACAATAGCCCACTTCCTTTCCTAATGCTGTTTATACAGGTGAGAAAATTGCAAGCTCGGCTCCAATCCCACGACTGCCTGGTACCTCAGAAAACAGTCTTGTCCAACACAAATAATATCCATTATGATGCAAAAAAAATCTCCAAGGCGGGGGGGAGTCCTTAGCTTCACTCCTCTTAGAAAATCACTGAAACACTATCCCTATATGGCTGTACTGTACATGAAAGAAGCCATTTTGAGGTGTAGTATTTCCCCCGTAGTAATGAAAGAAACTGCATGCCTGACAGATTGGCTCTTCCCTCGGGTCAGGGCAGTGCGACTGTGTGTTCAAGCTGTGTCAGATGAACACTGTTTATTCAACACATTTGTTGAACATCCAAGTGTGACGCTAGCTGGCCTCCCCCACAAGTTTTATTTGGGTAAGGTTTGTTTAGTTTGACAAGTATTGTCCTCACAGGGTGCTTTGACTCCGATGAATGCAATGTTTGTAAAGCTTCTAAAGAATATACTCAACTCTAGCTGCACAGTATGTCATGCCTGTTTATCCTACACATTAACAACACAAATATACACCAGAAAACCAGTACGGAGACCAAACTGGGAAAACAAGTTCATGTTATGTCTGGTGCCCAGATTGTAACTATTACATCAGACATCCATGTAAGGCTTCGTCAGCAGCATTGTCCTATTTCAGGCTACTGCTTCATCCATCCGCTAACAGCGGTTTGGTTCAGTTCAATAAATTAGATCATTTCCCATGAGTAGTATTCTTCAGTAACGAGTCACCGCCACAACCCCCAGCCAGGTCCCTTCCTTCCCGAACTAAGAGGAAATGAAGCTCCTCTCTGTGGAAAGCATTCTGCTTTCATAGGGACTATTACTGCTACCGTCCCTTATGGAAGCTCAGAGACCACAGGGTAGCTAGCTGGGCCGGCTGCTGAGTTACACACTTGGTCCTCAGATGTGTCCTAACTCACTTTCCTCCTTTTCACTAATAAATGGGGTTAGTTTGTGTCAATGGAGATTCTTCTGCTAATGTTCAAATGGCTTGTGTTTTCCATGACATATTGTTTGGCCAATCAGCTTACTGATAACCTCTCTGTTATGATTTTCTGTTAACTTTATATGTCGCAATAGTACAATCAATTCCTGTACTAGGAGGTGTTGGATAAACATTTAGGAAATGTGTCACATGTGGGTTTAAACAACGTTAGGTTGTAGGATATAAGTATTCCTCTGTTTTCTTTCTTTCTAAGATCTGGCAGTGTGAAACACCACTGGAATGAAATCTACTCCTTTGTGGAGCATCTAGCTGAAAAGTTTATCAGGTAAGAGAACATCACAAAGATATTTTGTTGTCAATCAGGGCCTGAAGAGGCAGCATGGCTAGTTCGTGCACAGAGGTGAGTTGAATCGGGACTGTCCGATTGGCTGAGACCACGAGCTGTAGGTGATAGCGATCTCTCATGTGAGGGTGGGTGAGAGCTAGACTCTACGGCGTCAGCCGGAGAAATAAACAACGCGCATGCCGGAAAATAGTCCTTCATCGCCATCGGCATGTGAATTCTGTAACAGCATTTATTTATTAATAGGAAAAGTATCTTCATTGCTGCTTGGCCTGTAATGGCAGGATCCATCCAGCGAGCTTTAAGAGAAACAGCAAAAAAAATGATTTCCCCAATGGAGCAAAGACTGTCCATGTGCTCATTCACTTACCAACCAACCGCGGTAATGGCATGTGTCATGAACATAACGGCAGCTCGCGAGCTTCAAGCTGGAGGACAAAGACATACATGACCAAAGTGCACAGCGATGTCAGCTCGCTATTCCCTTAACGTCAATAGCTAGTAAGCTTCCTCAGTTTGGGTGATATTGTTTTTCCCCATCACAATACTCTCAAAAACAACATATGAATCCATCAAATTGGGTCCAGAGTCCTTGTGAACATGGCCCATAAACAAACAATAGGATAGAACTAACCACAGAGAATTCAGTGATTTATGCTTGAATGCATGGACATGTTTCCATGTAAGGTTTTTTTTTTATCCTAGGGACATTTTTGACGCCAAAACACGTCCTTGCATGTCACAATAAATACGTGAAATAAATGATTTGGAGAGTGTGTCCATTGTGTGGTCACGATTTTTAGTTTGTTTGTTTATGTGTTGAGTTCAAACATAGTATGGCCTCTTTGAGGCTTGACAAAAGGAATTTTTTAATGGTTCAGGACCACCATAGTCTCTAACCGTTGTTTGTGTGCTGTGTTGTTTTACAGCCCAATGTTGAGAATGTCCTTCATTGTCTTTTCATCCAGAGGAACCACTCTCATGAAACTGACAGAAAACAGGTACACTGAAAATATTGGTTAAATGCATCCCAAATGCCACCCTATTCAGGTTATAGGGTGCAATTTGGGATGCATCCGTTTTCCTTGTATGAGGAATAGAAGTGGTGACTATTTTACTCAGTAATGCCATTTAGACATCAGACCAAGACATTTTTTTTTATAACGTGAGATTTGTGTTGTTTGTCAGGGTGGAGATAAGAAAAGGATTGAATGTGCTGAGGAAAGAGGTACCTGGGGGAGACACCTTTATGCACCTGGGCTTGGAAAGGGTATATATCTGCTTCTGACGTGGTCTTACTTTATCATGTTATTCACCTGTTTAACATATTTAAACAAAACAAAAAACATAATGAGAAGAATAACATTGTCTTCTCCTTTCAGGCAAATGAGCAGATACACCATGAAAACTTTGGTGAGCTTCCAATGGCATCTGTCACTAGGGTTAGACATAGCAAAGATCACTCGATACTTGGCAATGTTGAGGTCATACTATTGATTGACCTCTCCGTTACAGGGACAGCAAGTGTTATCATTGCCTTGACTGATGGGGAGCTGAACGAACACCAACTCGTCACTGCACAACAGGAGGTAGGCAAATTGGATTTCTATAACATTCACCTTCCTGTTGATGTAAAGGAAAGACAATGTTAAACCATGTTCTCTGGTGCTGATTCTTGGTTTCCTCCCAACAAACAGGCAGAGAGAAGCCGATCTCTAGGAGCTATGGTGTACTGTGTTGGAGTAAAGGACTTCAACGAGACACAGGCAAGGGTTTAGTTTGCAGTAAAACATGCATGTCCTGCTCCCCTGTCAAAACACATTTAGGAACCTGTTGTTAACAGAAAATCATATACTGTAATTACACCTAGTAATACTACGCACTCAATATTATTTCACTACAATGATTACAATATGTGCTATTTATATTTAGTAACTCATTTGTAGACTATGTATCCCATAATTGCATCTACCTACACATCTTGAACCCGAGTTTGCTTGTGAGGTTTACAGGGCTACTTATACGCCAGGCTGAGCAGTAATAAAATTGGGCGATTTGACTTGCATGCAAACGATTACCATATTAGCTAAAGAAGCAAGCTTCAGAGTCATGCAATGTTTTAACTGGATTTTTTATGCGTCGTTCTACCACCCAGATTGACTTTCACTAAATGTCTGGATATAACATACTGTACTTTTCCTTTCATCAAGGTTGTTTAGGCCTCTGTTCAATGTCCATTGTACATCAGGATTGTACTTATTGTCCCTATCATTTTACTGTTATTTCCCCCCTAACCTGGTCATACATGTAGAGAGAGATGAAGGTACAATAACCATACAATATAATTGTATGGTTATTTCATCTCAAATCAAGTGTTCACTGAACTCTTCACCGAAGTGAATGGGTCATGATGTGTGTGTCTCTGGTTTCTGAGACGGGAGCCAGGATGAAGCACTGGGTCTGTGTAAATAAACCTGTTCTCTCCTTCCCCCTATAGCTGGCCACCATAGCAGACACCATCGAGCATGTGTTTCCTGTGATGGGCGGATTCGTAGCCCTGCGAGGAGTGATCGACTCGGTAAATACACACTGGCCAGGAAGGAGAGACTTAGACCTGTTTCACGAAACATACCTTCAGAGAAAGATCAAATAAAGTTGAAAAGTCAAAATAGACTGTTGTAAATGTAGCCTATAGCTACTGAGTGTCTCAAATTTGAGGAACCTGTCTCTTATTTCGATACAGAATCTTCACAAGATATGAGTCACCTTTAGCCTATTTAACCTAGTCAACTCAATCATTTTCTCCTTCTCCAGATCATCAAGAAGTCCTGTATTGAGATCCTAGCTGCAGAGCCCTCCAGTGTTTGTGCAGGAGGTGGGGTCCCTAAAGGATCAAAGCAGATCAACGCTAGTTCCCTGTCATTGCCTAAGTGCTGTGTTCATTTCATTAAGGGGCCAGGCTGGTGCCCTTCCCTCTGACTGGGGCTCAGCTGGCTCGTATTCATCCAGTACAAAAAAAAAAAAATGCATGAAATGAAATGTATGCATTCACTACTGTAAGTCGCTCTGGATAAGAGCGTCTGCTAAATTACTAAAATGTAAATGTAATTATGGCACACAGTAGCAAAACATAGAAAAACATTTTGAAATGGAAAACAGCAGGTAGCCTAGCGGTTAAGAGCGTTGGGCCAATAACCGAAGGTCACTGATTTGAATCCCTGAGCCGACGAGGTGAAAAATGTGCCCTTGAGCAAGGCACTTAACCCTAATTGCTCCTGTAAGTCGCTCTGGATAAGAGCATCTGCTAAATGACTAAAACTAAAATGTGTTTCTTATTGGAAAAATTCAGGTGGTCCCTCTCTGTTTCATTCTGGGTTTTTTTGCCATTTGGTACCTAATGAATAGGACCCTGATCACTCAAATGACTTCAACAGACAGGAATCCCCATTGGGGTTAATGGAGGGTAGTGTATTGGGGATCTTGTTATGAAATGGTCTCTAAATGGAATGTCCATGTTTAATTTATGCTGGCCTGCCAAATGGAAGTCAATTTGATAAATTACTTGTTTTCTAATCGAGAGAGACAAGTCCCATAAGACCTGTGTTTCCCGAGCATGATGTTTCCTGTATTTTATTTAACCGATGTTGACAAGTCAGTCTAGCTACTCTTGTATGCTACCCAACATAATTGTGCAAAGTCGGATAGCCTATGATCATATTAAATGTATGTAGTATTTTTCTAAACTCAAGGTGTCTTATTTCCAGAGAGCTTCCAGGTAGTGGTGAGAGGAAACGGTTTCCTTCACGCCAGGAACATAGAGCAGGTGTTGTGCAGCTTTAGACTCAATGACACCCTCACCATTAGTGAGTACCTGCTTACATTTACACTTCATTTACTGTAGGCTTCACCGGGTGTTTCATACCAATGTGTGCAATGTGTATTTCCAGCTGTAACATGCATGAAGAACTACAGTCGATTGAAGAAACGAAACGTATTTAAGTAAACGGAGTGTTTGGTTCTCTCCATAGATAAGAAGCCTGTGGAAATCAAAGACACGTTCCTGCTGTGTACAGCTCCGGTTATAGATGAAGTTGGGCAGTGAGTACCTTTTTTAAAAAGACATTTTTAATCCGTTTTAAGATGGTCAGAGCTATCACTGTTTTTATGCACTGTAGGATGAGTGTGTGTTGTCTCGCATTTCTAGCCGATCACCCCCCCCCCCAAGCCCTCCCACATAAACACACTACCAGAAGAAGCCTGCTATTCATTAGGGTGTCTTAACGGACTCTGTCAGGGCCAAATTCCACTCCTCCTCTATTCTCTCTTTCTCTATATGTCAATGAGTTCATTCAGGTAGAGCCTCATTGGTTAGAGCCCTGTGTTTTCATAATGAGGACAGTGTTACGGTTGCCCCATCACAGGTGGCTGGTGGCACCTTAATTGGGGAGGAGGGCTCATGGCTGGAACGGAATTAATGGAATGATATCGAATGTGGTTTCCATGTGTTTGATACCATTCCATTTACTCCATTCCAGCCATTACTATGAGCCCTCCTCCCCTCAGCAGCCTCCTGTGTGCTCTATAATCCAATAACAGCTACATCCATCATCAGGCTGCCTCATTTCTAATGTAGGCCTCAGAATCTCCAACATCAACAAACCACTTCAGAACCCCATTTTTAAGAACTTATTGGATCAGGTCATAAATTGAGGAATTAGACAGCAATGGTAAAAGACTTAAGACTCTGAGGGCTCGTTTGACCTTGGATGAGACAGTTTAAGGGAGAAATAAAACAAAAGTGCATGACGTACTTTCCAGCCCACAAACTCTCTCTCCCACCCACTCTTTGTGTTCCCCCAGACTCAAAACCCTGTTACTCTCCACTCCTCCTTTCCTCTCTCATCTCCCTCCAGCCCTCACCCCATTCCCCTGCCTGCCTTCCTCTCCCCTCTACCTCCAGCTTTCTCCTCTACCCTCACCCTGACACTTCTCTCGCTCTCTCACTCTCTCTCTCCACTAACAGCTCTGATCAAAGCAGCAGAATGTCTGCCTAGTGCAGACCCTGCCCTTTCATCTGCTTGTTTAACAGATGTCTGACACCACACAGCCAAGACTGGCACTTCCTGTCTTCCTCTCTGTCTGGTATTTTATTCCTGAACATCCAGTTTCTGTAGTTAACTCCCTCCTCCTTCTTCCCTCTCTCCCATTGTTTTTCACCATTTTTTCCTCCTCATCTTTCATCTTCTTTTAATCTGTAGTCATCTAGCAGTTAGCATCCCATGGTCAAATTGATCATTCTCCCCTCACACACATGCACACGCGTACTCACATCTCCACAAAATGTGAACATGGCCCAAGTCCAACTGACCATATTTTTCCCCTGATCGTTACTTCTTTCAGGGATACACAGCCGTTTGCTGGCACTGAATTTAACCCACGGACTCCAGACAGCCAAACCAAATAATGCTTATCAGTCCAAATGACCTAGTTCGCATATCCTGTTGATCAGTCTGCGTGCTTTGCAACCCTAGAAAAATGCAGGGAATTCCAAATTAGGCTTTTTATCACCAAGGTTTGAGAAGTTTTCCAGGCTTCCTGAGGTCACATGTGAATAATTGTTTTGCACCCAGAAGAGAAAGGTACTTGCAGTAGTTTTTGGAGATATGAAGAAATGTGGGCATCAACTGTTTTTGATCGGGCAAGGTAAAAACCTCTCTTGGCTGAAAAAGGGTTAAATCAACTTTGATACCAGTGCCCTACTTAGTCTCAGACATGTAATAACATTGCTGCGCAAGAATAGCTTTGTTTGTTGGGCGCAAAGCTCTCTTTGTGTGGCACCTTGACACTGGACAACTGTGCCCTTTTGCCATTCAGTGGTCTTGGGCAAACAGGTCTTAACTAGCCTAATTTGTCTGTTTTTGCGTTTCAGGGTTGTTTATCTACAAGTGAGCATGAATGAAGGCCTGTCGTTCATCACTAGCTCTGTACACATCACCACCACAGAGTGTGTAAGTATGCTCTACCAATCACATTACAACTACTACTCAAAACTCACTAGAAATTGTCTAATGTTCGGAAAAAATTATCCAATTTCCATCATTTTGCATTGAATCGTTTGTTTGTTTCTTCTATCGGAATCTTTTTCTGTTTTTTATTTCTGCTTCCTCCTCCTTCTCCTAATGTTAGTCGTAACCCTGTCTTAACTCTTGTCTTTTATCTTCCCTGGCAGTTTGATGGCACCATCCTTCTCATCACCCTCCTGGTTCTGTTCCTGTTAATGGCCGTGCTGTTCATGTGGTGGTTCTGGCCCCTCTGCTGCACTGTGGTTAGTGTACCCCTACAAAAATGTCCATTCATTATAATTCACATAATAATTCTAATTTCCAGTTACTGCAGGATTACTTTCCTGCTGTAGCAAACTGGCTCAAATGAAGGTCCTACATCTGTATACCGTATAGAGTAGACCCTATGGCAGAGTAATTGCCACTGGAATGACTTATGTAATTACGTAAACAAAGTAACCTGGTTCAATGTAATGAAAATGATGTTGTTATTGTTTGAAAGGGCTTTTACTTACCAGAAAACATTACTTTAAACGGTTGTAACAAATTTCTCTCAGTTTTGCAGTTCATTCAGATAATAAATGATACATCTGTGGTTTTTCTTTTGTTAAACATTCTTCATTTGGACAATAAATGATGATTGGCGAATAATTTTAAAGGAACACGGGGCACGTATCTATGAAGCTCCACATCTAAACTGCTTGCTAAATCTATTTTTCAACTATAAAAATAATGTTTCTTTGCAGGATCCTTTTCCTGACATTCAAGAATGGCTAAATAGTTTTTTCTGGTTGTCTTGATACAAGTTGCACCATCCAATTATGTCAGATATACAGGAGTGCAACTTTCACCATGGCATGGACCATGGCGATCCATTCAGGCACATGAGAATTATTAGAATATGGCAAATATTAGTTAGTTATTGCATTCTATCTATGCTGGCTTTCTCGGGCTACCTGAGACCTGAAACAGATAGGTGGGAGGGGATACGGAAGGTCAATTTATTAATGCGCAATTTGCCTAAATGGGTAATGAAACACTTCAGCCAGTACATTTTTATGAGACACTGTAGTTTTTCTGGTGTCATGTCATTACATCCAGCTGTTTTATCAAAACAAAATTGTTAAATGCATATGCACCCTAGCAGGCAATTATCTAATCTATTTTCTATGCAAACGTTCTAAATGTCAACAAGAAAAATCACTGGACAAATTACTGGAAACATAGCTAGTGTCCAACAGTTGATATTAATGTGACTTTCTCCCCTGAACTTCCTGTCAAGGTGATCAAGGAGCCTCCTCCACCACCCCCTCCAGAGCCAGTAAGTCAGCCCTTAAATCTCTGAAAGTATACACATGCATTAAAGACTATACACACACACTCAGTCACACACACTCAGTCACACACAGGGTCTCAATCATAGCACAGACCTATTAGTGAGCCAGGAAACGCATCATCAAGCTCAGTGGGTTCTATGCTCAATATGGATGAAGTTCCCAGAGAAAGCAACAGTATTCAGATGAAAAATCAAGAATAAGTGACAAAATGTTAAGTGATGCAGTCATGAGGCCTCTTCAGGGCATTTCGCCACAGAAGTTGATTCCAAATAATAAGTCTTTGTCACATTTTCCATAGATGTGACACAGCTGGTCGTGAAACAGAGGCATTATATTCTATGGATCTCTGATGCATGAATAGCCTAAAGCACTTACTAATTCTCTATTTTACCCCCACTGGGAGTCTTTCAATTCTATTTCCTTTTGGGGGAATTCTTGTTTTATTTTCTGTGAAGCTATTTTGTTGGGGAATGAAAAAAGCTTTCATACAAGGCAAGTGAGATAAATAGCTTTTTGGAGACGTTTACTATCGTGGCCAAGAATATGGGAAAGGTGCATAATATCGTAACACATGAACACATGCTCCTATCGTTTCTCTCCGCCAGGAATCAGATGATGAAGATGGCATGCCCAAGAAGAAGTGGCCCACCGTGGATGCATCCTACTATGGAGGAAGAGGAGTCGGGGGAATCAAAAGAATGGAGGCGAGTTGGATCTAATCCACTCTTGACATTGAAATTGCTATAATCTTTATCCTCCATATTTCCTCACAAACACATCAAAGTTGGAACTTTATTATAGACTACATCACTGCCCGTGTGTAGTATGTAAAACTCCTTCTGCAGGTACTGTAGGTCATATAAGCTGTGTTCCACTCCTACAGGTGCGCTGGGGAGGGAAGGGTTCAACGGAGGAGGGGGCTAAACTGGAGATGCCCAAGAACGCTGTGGTGAAAATGCCCGAGCAGGAGTTTGAGCCTTACGAGCCCAAGCCCAAGAAGGCCCACAACAGGAAGCCAGCCGCGGACAGGAAGTGGTACACTCCCATACAGGTAGAAACACACTTTTCTTCTCTTTCCTTTCTTCGTTTCTTTCTAAGACTAGTATGTACACTCTCTTCCTCGCTACCGCTACTTTTATAATAGGGTACTGTGTAGTATGAAAGAACATATTGGCCATGCACACTTACCAGTTGGCTAGCTAGAATGCATTTTTGACAGTATTCACTGTAGTCATTTCTCTGTCTCTTGTCGGCAGGGTAAACTGGACGCCATTTGGGCCCTGTTTCGCCGTGGTTACGACCAGGTCTCTCTCATGAGGCCTCAGCCAGGAGAACATGTGAGTACTAAAGCCTTAAAACACCCTGGGAGCCCAGCCTTAGTCCAATCCCTCATCAGACAGTCCAATCCCCAAAAAACGCCCCTGCAGTGGCCGACACCTCACCAGTGCCAAGATTCATGACAAGGCAGAGCCCAACACCTGCTTCAAATCAGCCATAAAAGGGAAATAAACCAGGACTGTGGACACACTCCAGGAAGTTCCTCTTAATGTTTTAAAATCACTACTTTCACATGTTTTAACTTTGCAATGCTGACCCTTTGTATCAAAACGGAGATTGGAGTTTGGCTTGGAGTTGGTTTTTGCTCTAGATATGCACTTTGGAGGGCTAGACTATCTGAGGGACTGTATCCCATAGATCTCCTCTCATTTCTTTCCTTTGAGAGCTGCAGCTAGCCTGCTGAGATGGCACCTCTCCAGGTGCTAGTTAAAATCATGCGTTATTTGCCGAAAATCTTCAATAGCCCTTTTTAACTGGAATTCCACATTTAAAGATTATTCTCTCGGCCAAAAATAGGAACTGAGAAGACATGACTGTACTGCCAGATAAGCTCTCAACAACGACACGGGAAGTCAGCTATCGACCGCGAAGAGGAACAATGATGATTAGCGTCCTTCAGATTTCTCCCGGACAAAAAGATGTCAATACTTTGTTCAAAGGGTTTGACCCAGGAAAGCTTTTAACGATCGCCACCTGCAAAAGGTTACGTGACGCAATGCTTACTCCAGCGGAATCGTTTCCATCCCTCCGTGTAATGGCGTCGCCTACTCGAGTAATTTGCGGTCGGTTACGAAGAAGCACAAAAATTCAGAGGCAGGCCTACTTGTACTGGTGTAATATATATTTTTTCCTTCAGGGAGGAATGAACACATATGCAAGGCAGAGGAGCTCTTTTCTTTCCTGTGTAAAGTGTTACCTGAGGAGACTGGGCCATGCTTGCTGGTAACACAGCTCTTTCACTCTCACACACACACACACACACACAGAGGCCATATTGGTGCTCACAGAACATGTACGGGCCTTGTGTGTTCCGTTGGACCCATTTGGCCAAGGTCAGATCTGGTTTCCCGACAGACATATTTCAGTCTGTTGCTATGTTGCATTTTATCGCCATGCAGATTGCTATGACGATGCCTGTATCCTGAATGGCACTATTGAGAGAAGCCTTGGCTAAAAGCCTTTCCAGTACAATTCCATAAAACACGACTGAATGCTCCTCGTATCCATAGTAGAAAGGCTGATCTATCAAGCCTAGTTTCCTTTGATTTTATCAGTTTACAATGGACCTGCTATGTCCCCTAGTCTATGCATCCTCTGAATACAACTCACGTAGCTATCGATCTAACTCCATGACTATTGAAAAACAGAAAGGCAGCATCTGTTGCTCTCTCTCTCTCTCTCTCAATTTCAATTCATGAGGCTTTGTTGGCATGGGAAACATATGTTTACATTGCCAAAGCAAGTGAAATAGATAATGAACAAAAATGAAATATAGAATAGAAAATGAATAGTAAACATTACACTCACAAAGGTTCCAAAAGAATAAAGGCATTTCAAATGTCATATTATGTATAAATGCAGTGTTGTAATGATGTGCAAATAGTTAAAGGTAAAATAAATAAACATAAATATTGTCACGGCTGTCTGAAGAATGGGACCAAAGCACAGCGTGTGTATCGTTCCACATTTTATTATGACTGTGAAACTATGCAAGACATACAAATAAATGAATGAACAAAACAACAAACAGTGACGAAGAGGTGCAACATACATTTACTCAAAATACAATCTCCCACAAACCCAGGTGGGAAAAACAACTACTTAAGTATGATCTCCAATTAGAGACAACGATGACCAGCTGCCTCTAATTGGAGATCACCCCCCCCCAAAAAAACATAGAAATACAGAGACAAGAACATGACAACATAGAAAATCTAAACTAGACACAACACCGTCACGCCCTGACCTACTCTACCATAGAAAATAAAAGCTTCTATGGTCAGGACGTGACAGATATAGGTTGTATTTACAATGGTGTTTGTTTTTCACTGGTTGCCCTTTTCTTGTGGCAACAGTCACAGATCTTGTTGCTGTGATGACAACACTGTGGTATTTTACCCAATAGATATTGGAGTTTATCAAAAATGGACTTGTTTTCGAATTCTTTGTAGGTCTGTGTAATCTGAGGGAAATATGTGTCTCTAATATGGTCATAGATTTGGCAGGAGGTTAGGAAGTGCAGCTCAGTTTCCACCTCATTTTGTGGGAAGTGTGCACATAGCCTGTCTTCTCTTGAGAGCGAGGTCTGCCTTCGGCGGCCTTTCTCAATAGTAAGGCTATGCTCACTGAGTCTGTACATAGCCAAAGATTTCCTTAATTTTGGGTCAGTCACAGTGGTCAGGTATTCTGCCACTGTGTACTTTCTGTTTAGGGTCAAATAGCATTCTAGTTTGCTCAGTTTTTTTGTACATTCTTTCCAATGTGTCAACTAATTATCTTTTTGTTTTCTCGTGATTTGGTTGGGTCTAATTGTGTTGCTGTCCTGAGGCACTGTGGGGTCTGTTTGTGTTTGTGAATCGAGACCCAGGAGCAGCTTGCTTAGGGGGCTCTTCTCCAGGTTCACTTCTTTGTTGGTGATGGCTTTGTTATGGAAGGTTTGGGAATCGCTTCCTTTTAGGTGGTTGTAGAATTTAACGGCTCTTTTCTGGATTTTGATAATTAACGGGTGTCGGCCTAATTCTGCTCTGCATGCATTATTTGTTGTTTTACGTCGTACACAGATGATATTTTTGCAGAATTGTACATGCAGAGTCTCAATTTGGTGTTCGTCCCATTTTGTGAATTCTTGGTTGGTGAGCGGACCCCAGACCTCCCAACCAGGTCTAACAGAATCTGTGCAGAAAATCTAGGTCTAACAGAATCTGTGCAGAAGTTCTAGGGGCTGCTGTAGGCACTCCTTGGTTGGGGACAGAAGCACCAGATCATCGGTAGACATTTGACTTCAGATTATAGTAGGGTGAGGCCGGGTGCTGCAGACAATTCTAGTGCCCTCGCCAATTCGTTGATATATATGTTGAAGAGGATGGGGCTTAAGCTGCATCCCTGTCTCACCCCTGGCACTGTGGAAAGAAATGTATGTGTTTTTTGCCAATTTTAACACACTTGTTGTTTGTGGGCATGTATTTTATAATGTTGTATGTTTTTCCCCCAACACCACTTTCGATCAATTTGTATAGCAGACCCTGATGCCAAATTGAGGTGAAAGCTTTTTTTAAATCAACAAAGCATGAGAAGACTTTGCCTTTGTTTTGGTTTGTTTGATTGTCAATTAGGGTGTGCAGGGTGAATACGTGGTCTGTCGTACAGTCATTTGGTAAAAAGCCAATTTGACATTTGCTCAGTACATTGTTTTCACTGAGGAAATGTACGAGTCTGCTGTTAATGATAATGCAGAGGATTTTCCCAAGGTTGCTGTTGACGCATATCCCCCAGTAGTTATTGGGGTCAAATTTGTCTCCACTTTTGTGTATTCGGGTGATCAGTCCTTGGTTCCAAATATTGGGGAAGATGCCAGAGCTGAAGATGATGTTAAAGAGTTCAAGTATAGCAAATTGGAATTTGTGGTCTGTATATTTTATCATTTAATTTTGGATACCATCAACACCACAGGGCTTTTTGGGTTGGAGGGTTTGTATTTTGTCCTGTAATTCATTCAATGTAATTGGAGAATCCAGTGGGTTCTGGTAGTCTTTAATAGATGATTCTAAGATTTGTATTTGAGCATGTATATGTTTGTTCGTTGTTATAGAGCCAAAAAGATTGGAGAAGTGGTTTATCCATACATCTCCATTTTGGATAGATAATTCTTTGTGTTGTTGTTTGTTTAGAGTTTTCCAATTTTCCCAGAAGTGGTTAGAGTCTATGGATTCTTCAATTACATTGACCTGATTTCTGACGTGCTGTTCCTTCTTTTTCCGTAGTGTATTTCTGTATTGTTTTAGTGATTCACAATAGTGAAGGCGTAGGCTCAGGTTTTCTGGGTCCCTATGTTTTTGGTTGGATAGGTTTCTCAATTTATTTCTTAGGCATTCTTCATCAAACCATTTGTCATAGTTGTTCATTTTCTTAGGTTGTCTGCTTGAAATTTTTGGATTTGATAGGGAAGCTGAGAGGTCAAATACAGTGTTCAGGTTTTCTACTGCCAAGTTTACTCCTTCACTATTACAGTGAAACATTTTGTCCAGGAAGTCGTCTAGAAGGGATTTAATTTGTTGTTGCCTAACAGTTTTTTTGTATATTTTTACACTACTTTCCTTCCATCTATAGTATTTCTTAATATTGTGCAGTTTCTTTGGCTTTGATGCCTCATGATTGAGCATAGCTCTGTTCAAGTAGAGTGTGATCTCCCCCTCCCTCCCTCCCTCCCTCCCTCCCTCCCTCCCTCCCTCCCTCCCTCCCTCCCTCCCTCCCTCTAACTTCCTCCCCAGCTTTACTGTGGGATTCTCTGTGCTGGTTTAGGACACCCAGACACACTCCTTGTTTGCTTAGTTTCGTTTGAGTGTGGTATAGTGCAGTATATGTGCGCTTGTGTACTGTGGGCACAGCCCTACAGGGTATGATTATCTGTGCATAGTCTGGTTTAGTCATATCCCTCTCTCTTTGTGCAGCCCTAGTCTTAATTCACTGGCTCCACACTGCTACATAGGACCACAGCTATGTCTCCAAATACTCTCAACTTCTCAGCGAGCTCGTATGTAGAACATCATGTGTTCGAGCAGATCGCCTCCTGAGGTTACATTAGAGGCTTTGATTTAACGTCTCCCCTGATAGAGTGTTCGCAATGCGAAGGACATGAGGTAATAGCGAGCAGAGATGACCGCGAGAGTCGTCTATACCAGCGGGGGCACATGAAAACCATTCTGATGTAACACGGGCTAGCCTGTTTTGTGACATCTGGGTTTTAATGGTAGACGTTAGAAGAAGGAGGTTTGAAGGGGCATCTTTGTTTTGCCTTTGTACTGTAAGTTCTGGTTCAAAGTCTCACACCAGATTCTTCTATTGGTTTTTCAATCAATCCACGATTGTGCACTCCAATACATGTCAGATGTTTTTAAGTTATGTAACCAGTAGGTCCCTCAGGTCCTCTGGCACTGGCCTTTTAATTATCCTAAAGCCTAGGACCAAGATGCACGGAGAGGCAGCCATTAGTTATTATGCCCCCAGCCTCAGGAACAGCCTGCCAGAGAACCTGAGGGGGGCCGAAACTGTGGACATATTTAAAAGATAACTTAAAACACATATTTTTGGCTTTTCCTTAGGGTGCTTTTTATTTGTTCAGTTTTATTGTAATTATTTTGTTTTTATCCTCTTATGTTTGTTGTGTAGTAAATATTTCAGTTTTTATTTATTGTTTTTATTATTTTTTTTCCTGTGAAGTACATTCAAATCAAATCAAATTTTATTGGTCACATACACATCTTTAGCAGATGTTTTTGCGGGTTTAGCGAAATGCTTGTGTTCCATGTCTGAAATGTGCTGTATAAATAAAGCTTGATTTGATTTGACCACACTGGTTCAATGTTATGAACTCGCAGAAAGGTTGCTAAAATGAGCCTCTCTCAAAGGGTCTGCAGAGAACGTATGCACTGAGAATGAAAGAATATTTGATTAAAATCCATGACCCTTCTCATGCTCTCATCCTGTTATTGACTTGATTGAATGTCAGAGACCGAGTTTGTTTACCAGAGGATTTCTGTATTTTTTCTACCTCATATATCATTTACAAGTCAAGATGAATGGAATGTGTCCACTGTTGTTTTCATTGATGTCTTGCCAATGCAGCCACTCAGTGTGTGAGTGTGTGTTTGTGTGTGTGTTTGCATATGTTAAATGGCTCTACAGTATGACCTAGTAAGTCCATGTCTGCCTATCTGCGTGGGGAATGGAAAAGGGGTCACTGGGATGTCTGTCTGGTAAGGGCATAAATCTGAGTTAGACCATATACCACGAGAGTGCACTGTAAGACGCCACTGTGGTCGAAGTTAGGGGTTCTCACTATGTAGGGAAGTAGCTGTGGTGGACGAGCATAGGGAGCAAAAGTTTATGCTACAAAAGGAACGTATTGCTTTGAATTGACTCAAAGCAACCCCCCCCCCCCCACGTCTGTCTCTACATTTCTCTCTCTCATTCTCCATATGGTGCTATAAACAACATGGGGTTATTGGAAAGCGGCCACAGTTTCATTGGTAACAGGACATTGGAACAGGACATTGGGCTGGGAGGAGAGGGTAGAGGGTTCACAGCAGGGGCTGATGGGTAAGACACCTGTGTACTGTACGTGGGAGGTGGGCTGGACCATGTGGGGGAGGGGAGGGGGGTTACAATGTAATCTGAGTTATGTCTTTACTGTAGCTTAATGGGGTTCTGTATACCTCCTGACTTTTAGGACATTGATCACCATGTAATCGGATGTTACGGTATCTTTCCCCCCAGGGTCGATGCATCAACTTCACCCGGGTGAAAGATGAGGCAGCGGCAGCAGCCAAGGCCCCTCCTCGGGCCCATAGCCCCCCTGCTCCAGACTACCGTCCCCTGATCCGCCCCACTACACCGCCGCCAGCACAGACCAGCCCGCCCCCGCGAGCACCGCCCGTCAGCCAGCTACCCCCGGGGCCACCCCCCTCCCGCACCCCCCCAGGGCCACCCTGCCCCCCTCCCTCGCGCCCCCCACCGTGCCCCAACAACAGACCATGAAAGCGATTTAGGGACCCCACTCCAATAAAGCAATAGTCCCCGCTGCCAAAGATGCTCCCTCAACCAAAAATAAACATAGTATTTATTTGAGTTGGGGTGAATTTAGCAGGAGATGTAATGGTTTGTTGCTGGACAGCAAAAGATTTAGTCATAGGAGGAAAAATACTGCAATGGATGAAATTTGTTTATTAACTACTGAGTATCCGATGATGGTAAGTGTCAAGGTGACAGTAGAGTAGACTGGGCCTTTGTGTGGCTTTAGTTATCACTGAGTCGATTTACTTTCAACCACAAGGATTGGATTTTTTGTAGTATGACAAACCTGCTGTCAAACCAATCTGGATTAGCTTTTTGCATCTCTCTTTTGTGAATATTTACATATAGCTTTTTAGATCTCTCTTTTGTACATTGAAAGATTTCAGGGCTTGATTATGTTTTTTCTCTGATGTCCAAATTAGTTAAACTCAGACTGAGAAGACAGTTTTTGCCAGTGGTGGAAAAAGTACCGAAGTCATACTCAAGTAAAAGTGAAAGTCACCCAGTAAAATATTACTTGAGTAAAAGTCTAAAAGTATTTGGTTTTAAATATACTTAAGTATCAAAAGTAAATGTTTTACTTTTGATAATTTTCTTGTTTTATTATTTTACGGATAGCCAGGGACACACTCCAACACTCAGACATAATTTACAAAAGAAGCAATTGAGTTTAGTCAGTCCTCCAGATCAGAGACAGTAGGGATGACCAGGGATGTTCTCTTGATAAGTGTGTGAATTGGCCAATTTTTCTGTCCTGCTAAGCATTCGAAATGTAACTAGTACTTTTGGGTGACAGGGAAAATGTATGGAGTAAAAAGTACATTCTTTTCATAAGGAATGTAGTGGAGTAAAAGTAAAAGTTGTCCAAAAATATAAGTAAAGTACAAATACCCCTAAAAAACTACTTAAGTAGTACTTTAAAGTATTTTTACATAAGGACTTTACACCACTGGTCTTAGCCCATGTGAGTTAGTCCATATTCCCATTGAGAAACCGATTTTCATTACTCCCATTTGATAGTGTTGCCGGAAGCCATAAGCGTATAAGCATAAGTTGACACTGAGATACTTTTGATATGGACTGAACACGTAAAATGTGTATATTTTTTGAATTAGTAAATGGAAAATCATACATAGCGTAAGAGATGTCTATCGACAAAATCTGGCATTTTTAAACACTTCGTTGGTCAATATCTGAGGGTGAACCCAGGTTTACCTAAGTTAATATTGGTAATTGTGCACATTGAATGCAGTTCAGATATAGCATTATTTTAGTTTTATTTCTTTCATTTGTTTTGATCCCTTTTGAAAAATAAACCTCTCAAATCAAACAACCAAAGTCAGGTCATTGTTCTCTCATCAAGTTTTTACATTCCAAAAACTGTACAGTAATTTGATACATTGTATCATTTACCTTTTGTTTTTGACCACAATCACATTGCAACTGCAGGGCAGTTCACCACGTCTCTAATTTATTAACCCCCAGACCTAGAGGAGGGTACTTGAATACGACAAAGGTGTCCGCTGACAAAGACGGACACTGTGCATGTAAACAAACTATTCACGCAACTTCATACGACAGCGTTTCTCAACCCCATTGGTCTATAGTCCGGCACTAGGTCATGAAATATTGCTTCCTTAGTGCAACTGTACTTTATCAAAAGGCTATAAAACATGGTGAAATCTGAGTGATTTTTCTATGAACCAACACCGATTCAATCAAGTCCCCAAAGGAGGAAAACTACAGCATGCCAGTCCTTGGTACAGACAAAGGTTGAGGAACACTATTAGAAACGTATTACACTCGGTACCTTTCAGGATTTTTTCTACTTAGATTTTTCTACTCTCTTTGTATAATGTACTTCATTCGATTATGTACTATAATACCATTGTGTTACTATATTCCTTTGATATCTTGTAGCACTGCTGAAAGCTGTTCAGGAGGAGGATGATGATGATGATGATTAAGAGGTGCATACATTTACTTAGTTTTTATTGGTACAATAACACAAATAAAGCTCAAAGGCACCCAAGTGTAATATTAAAGTTCTGCTTTTTGACAATGATGAAAGCCCTTCATTTCATTGACTGGATTGATGGCTTTTATTAGTACATCACCCCATTCAAGCAATGGCATACAGTAGTTAGAAGAGCAAGCAACAACATTATATACACCTCATTATTATGTCGTTTTTATCTCTATGCTTCAGAATGACCATTAGGACCTTTGTGGAGTGGTGTTCTGAGAAAAAACTGAGATGCTAAATGTTAACCATTGTTTTACATGTTAACCATTGTTTTACATGTATTAATGGGAGTACTGAAACAAATATGGAAAGACATTAATATTATATAATATGGTTTTTTTAACAGTATTAATAAAGGTTGACTTCCAAGCTTTTATATGTGACTAATGGGTTGTTTTTATGTGTGTGTGTGTGTCAAAATCCAATTAAAATGTTATTGGTTGCGTACACATATTTTGCAGAAGTTATCATGGGTTTGGCTAAATGCTAATGTTCCTAGCTCCAACAGTGCAGTAATAGCTACTTAACAATACAAAACAATACACGCAAATCCCAAAAATGTAAAGAAAGGAATTAAGAAATATTAGAACGAGTAATGTCAGAGTCCAGAATATAAATATATATGTATATGATGGTGTGTATGGACATTATGGGCAGTATATGACAGTGTATTAATTATGGACTGTGTGTGTGTGTGTGTGTGTGTGTGTGTGTGTGTGTGTGTGTGTGTGTGTGTGTGTGTGTGTGTGTGTGTGTGTGTGTGTAGACTATATGAATTATGGACTGTGTGTGTGCATGTGTGTGTGTGGGAGAAGGAGAGAGACCTGGCTGAGGTGGTGAGGTCAGCAATGAGCTCCTCGGTGGTCCTCAGCAGCCTGTCGATGGTGGGGTGAAAGGGAGAGCTGTCCACCTGGGCCAGGGTCTGTAGGGTGGCTGTGGCTGCCCTCCTCACCTCACGGACAGAGGAGCTCAGACAGGCCAGCAGGGAGAGCACCACTATGGAGGGAAGAAACATTTACAACTTTGTTACTAATACACCAGTAATACTACAGCCACTTGTTTAAATATCTTCTACTGCAGTGTTTGTGAGCGCTTGGGTTTTATTACACCGTCACAAACAGACCAGGCAATAAGCTTAACGTACCACAATACTGTAGACACAGTTCTCTCCCCCCAGACAAATGACACATATAGGATAATTCTCAGACTGTGTCAACAAACTCTGTAAAGTACAATGAAATACAGCAAGCCTTTAAATGATGGGAATTATGAGAGGCTCTGTGTTGTAAAAGAAGCAGTCACTGACCCCATTTGAACACACTCCTTGCTGCTCCACCCAGAACATTTGGATAGGAGACAACTGTAAAGAGAGGCAGGCCTCCCCAGGGACTGGCCCACCCTCTACTTCTGCCACACACACACATTCAGCAGCTTCTGTATGATCCACTATGTCATTTAGATAACTATGATATGAAGTTGTGGCCACTTCACATGTCACATTCACAGGGCCCAAAGAGGTTGTTTGTGTAACCTTGGAACATTTAATTTGTCAAAGACCGCATATCCATTCAGAGCTTCAATTGTATACCAAAAAGAATGATAATTTCCACCCAACTTTAACCAAGCAATGTGCTATCCAACTTTGTTTACATGTGTAACTGTACTTCCAGCTAATTACACAATTATTATTTTCTCATGAAGATCAGAAGACATTTCGGACCAGAAAACGTATTGTTCATGCTGGTCTACGACTATGGGAATATTCATAATCAAAATGAAATCCCTTCTTGGGAATATTGAGCAATGAGCAGTTACAGCTATATAATTGCATTGTAGTCTCGCAGAACACTTGGGACTCCCGAGTGGCGCAGTGGTCTAAACACTGCATCTCAGTGCAAGAGGTGTCACTGCAGTACCTGATTCGAATCCAGGCTGCATCACATCTGGCCGTGATTGGGAGTCCCATAGGGTGGCACACAAATGGCCCAGTATCATCTGGGTTTGGCCATCAATGTAAGTAAGAATTTGTCCTTAAATGACTTGCGTGGTTAAATATATATCTATTTTTTAAACTACAGGAGATGTGGAAGAGAGTGCAGGCCAGGGCCGTGCCCCTCCTCTCCCGGGGGAGAGAGAATGCATGGCTGATAAGGGATGTGGTTTTAGCCGGAGGCTGGCAGCACTTCTCCAGATAACATAAATGACTCCCACGCCTTTATCAGCATAAATCACAGCCTAGCCCCACTCATTGTGGTGAAGCTGTCCTCACAGCCCAAAGCCAACACATTATGGCCAGGATGTACATTGTGAGAGGAACGTGATTGATGAGGACCACTAGGATGTGTATTACACTTAACAAAAACAAATGCAACAATTGAGTTACTGAGTTACAGTTCATATAAGGAAATTAGTCAATTGAAATAAATGAATTAGGCACCAATCTATGGATTTCACATGACTGGGAATACAGATATGCATCTGTTGGTCACAGATACCTTTAAAAAAAAAGATAGGGGCGTGGATCAGAAAACCAGTCAGTATCTGGTGTGACCACCATTTGCCTCATGCAGCGCGACATCTCCTTCGCAATAGAGTTGATCAGGCTGTTGATTGTGGCCTGTGGAATGTTGTCTCACTTCTCTTCAATGGTTGTGCGAAGTTGCTGGATATTGGCGGGAACTGAAACACACTGTCATACACATTGATCCAGAGCATCCCAAACATGCTCAATGGTTAACATCTCTGGTGAGTATGCAGGTCATGGAAGAACTGGGACATTTTCAGCTTCCATGAATTGTGTACAGATCCTTGCGACATTGGGCTGTGCATCATCATGCTGTAACATGAGGTGATGGCGACGGATGAACGGCATGACTTTGGCCTCAGGATCTCATCACAGTATCTCTGTGCATTCAAATTGCCATCGATAAAATGCAATAGTGTTCGTTGTCCAAAGCTTATGCCTACCCATACCATAACCCCACTGCCACCATTGGGCACTCTGTTCACAACGTTGAAATCAGCAAACCGCTCACCCACATGACTCCATACATGCTGTGTGCCATCTGCCGGTACAGTTGAAACCGGAATTCATCTTTGAAGAACACACTTCTTCAGTGTGCCAGTGGCCATTGAAGGTGAGCATTTGCCCACTGAAGTCGGTTCCGATGCCGAACTGCAGTCAGGTCAATACCCTGGTGAGGACAAAGCAGATGAGCTTCCCTGAGATGGTTTCTGACAGTTTTTGCAGAAATTCTTTGGTTGTGTAAACCCACAGTTTCATCAGCTGTCCAGGTGGCTGGTCTCAGATGATCCTGAAGGTGAAGAAGCCGGATGTGGAGGTCCTGGGCTGGCGTGGTTACACATGGTCTGCGGTTGTGAGGCGGATTATAGTAGAGAAATTAACATTCAATTCTCTGGCAACAGCTCTGGTGGACATTCCTGCAGTCAGCATGCCAATTGCACGCTCCCTCAAAACTTGAGACATCTGTGGCATTGTGTTGTGACAAAATTACACATTTTAGAGTGGCCTTTTATTGTCCCCAGCACAAGGTGCACCTGTGTAATGATCATGCTGTTTAATCAGCTTCTTGATATGCCACACCTGTCAGGTGGATGGATTATCTTGGCAATTGAGAAATGCTCCCTAACAGGGGTATAAACAAATTTGAGAGAAATAAGCTTTTTGTGCATGTGGAACATTTCTTGAATCTTTAATTTCACCTCATGAAACACGGGACCATATTTTCGTTCAGTGTAAAATAAAATACCCTGTGAAACTATCATGGACTATCTTTTGGTAAAATATCCTCAAATAGCTGCCCAGTATTCCCAAAAAGGTTTCTGAGATAGCTTTTTCATGGCTGCCCATTATCTGGAAAAATACTGCATTCGAAAAACTATTCCCATTTCCTGTTTATTCCCTGTTATGTCTGATATCGGAGTGTTTTTAACGGATTACCATAATTACCTGACAAGGTGATGAAACTGTGGTAATTTACCCCCGAGGGTTGGAGATTGCAGCCCTCCAACCCCACCCAACCTCTCTTGTTGGACCAGTAAATTCCCTGGCTTTTTGTTTATGCATCAAGACCAAGCTGAGAAACCACGTACATGAACAGTTAGTGGTCTTTTTTTCAGTCTAACCCCGGGCTGAGAGGAATGTGCTGATGATTCCGTTTTGTCTTCAGCGTCTCACATTACAGCCCAGACTGAAGACTGAACCTCCCTGACCCAATCCTTATTCCTGCCTCCTCCTTCCCTCCGCTAGTATTGTCATTAACCTTCTATTTCGATGCCCTTGTATCCAGGGCAACTTCACACTGCAAACAGAAGGAAAACTGTCTTGTAAGCAGCTCACTGAGCACACATGTCAGTTCAACGTCTAGTTTTGATTTGGTTTAACGGTCAAATAACGTGAATTCAACATAAAAAATATATGTAATAATCATCACCATGTGATTGGATTTAGGTTAAAAGTTGGGTGAAAAAAATAAAAAGCCCTCACATTGATTACTTTTTGTAAATCCATTCAGTTTTCCACATTCATTCATCATCAAGTTTTATTTTTTGGTTGAAATGATGTGGAAACAAGGTTAATTCAACCAGTGAGAGAGCACAGTGTGCTTTGTATTCAAATCCGTGTTTAAAAAGGCCAAAGTTAGTGTTCATTCTCTATGTTAACATGTGAAGAAGGAAATGTTTGAGCAGTAGGCTACATTAAAGTTGTTATTCTCTTGTCAAATAATTCTTTCTTCAAAACATCTTATGTTGTTTTGCCCTCACTCTGATTTAACACCAAAGCATTTCAAACTTCCAAGATTTCAATATGCTGGGAATTAACTGTTTTTGTTTGTGTCTTGCTGTTTAGCGCAAGTAAGACGTAGATTGAAGCTGAATTTCATTGAATAGAGTAATGATGGAATCTTTGGGTTTTGAATTCCCTGAATTCACTACTGTCTGGCAACTCTTCTCAGAATATATTGTTTCATCCTTTTTTCTTCAAAATAGCATGACTTAATCATGAGGTTTTGGGCATCATCAGTTGGAAAAACCCAAATACTTCAAGGCCACAGCCAAGTCAACCATGTGGTTCCTACTCTCTCGCTCTCTCTTTCTCCTCTATCTCTCTTCCCCCTCTCTCTCTCTCTCTCTCCTTCTTTATACTCTCTCCCTCTTTCTACTTTCTCCTTCTTTCTACTCTCTCTGTCTTTCTACTCTCTCCCTCTCTCCACTTTTTCTCCTCTCTCCCTCTTCTTACTATTTCTCTCGCTCTGTCTGAAACAGCAGCCACCTCTGAGTAAATGCATAGTCTTGGGTGATTTTTGTTTTGTCCTATAGAAATGCGTGAGCAACAGTGCAGACACTGTTCCATTCCCACGGGTAGTAGGCCTAATGTTATTGAATGTTGGAATTATGTTTTTTCTCTCTCTCTTAACTTGAATGAATAAGAGTCTTTCTGGTCAGTGAGATTATACATTGAGCGTTTAGTAACGAGCAGGATTCCTCAGATTAAAAGTTAGGCAGCAAAAAAAATGCCAGCTTGGCTATGAATAGTATTACAGTACTGTGATGCAAACGTGGCACCCACATCTGCCCCCAGCCCCCTCTCCCACTCCCCCTCTCACCCTCTCCTCTGCCAAAGGGCTGAGAGAGAGAGAGAGAGAGAGAGAGAGAGAGAGAGAGAGAGAGCGACTCCTGCTGGTAGAACTGGGATATGCTCTACAAAGTCACATGCACGGACACACACACAGTTTATTTTCCCCCCTCCTCCTCCCTTGTCCACTGACAGAACAGGCCAGGAGAGACAGAAAACAGAGATATATACTGTAAGAGGGGATACTAGCTGGGGAAACTAATTGGAAGTAGGCGCAGAACCGTGCCTCGGACGGCTCTGGCTAAGCTAGACTACTGGTTATGTTGACTCAAACGGTCGTCAGACATTTTGTCAAATGGCCGCCCGCTGCCTGCTGGGTTAGACTGACTTTTTTTCTCTGAGAAAAACAACCACAAGACTGCAGAAAGAATTTTGGCATGGTATGACTTTACTGAATAACTCCTAAAACCCACACGCACACACACACACACACACACACACACACACACACACACACACACACACACACACACACACACACACACAGTGAATTAAATTAAATGCTGTGCACAAATGTGGATACTGCCCATTGGGAGTAAAGAGGTCCACTGGGGAAGCCATCAATATCCAGAACTCCAACAGAAACATATGCTGCTATTTCCCATCCTTACACAACCTCCATAGAAATTAACATAACAGACTGCATGTACAGAAACATAAAAAAAGAGCACCATAGAAAATGGTGATGGAATAGACCCTTAAAGCAAGCGTCAATCAATTTCAATCCCTCACCACAGTATAAAAAACACAGAATGAAAATTAATGTGATCTGATACATTGAAATGTTGACACAAACCTACATGTAACTGCCAAAATAAAGGAAACACCTGAGTAAATGGAGGCAAAGTATATTGAAAGGTACTTCCACACAGGTGTGGTTCCTCAGTTAATTAAGCAATTAATATCCCATCATGCTTAGTGTCATGTTCCAGACACTTGTAGAATCTATGCCAAGGCGCATTGAAGCTGTTCTGGCGGCTTGTGGTGGCCCAAAGCCCTATTAAGACACTTTATGTTGGTGTTTCCTTTATTTTGGCAGTTACCTGTACATTTTCCACTATCTCCATCATGCGGTCTGTGGAGAAATATTTAGGCCAGTTGCAATTATGTTGTTTTCCCCTCAAGAATGTAACCCTCTACAGGCCCATTCTACCCAATGGTCTCGCAATATCCTGGAAACAGCAGCACATCCCCAACCACAGCACTGTGAGCATCCCAAATGACATCCTATTCCTCAATACGTAGTGTGCTAATTTCAGCCAGGCTCAGGTAAAAAGTAGGGCACTACATAGGGAATAGGGTACCATTTGGGATGCAGGTCTACCTTAATTCTACAGACAAATACACCGTCACCCTATTAAAAACAACCGCATTAACAGATTAGCTGGCAGAGTTTTAGCAAATGAATCCAGGGACCTCTGGATTCTCCTAAGCCTCTGTCTGTCAGTAGCTCAGAGGGTGTTTGAGTTGGTTAGGGTTGGCGTCGGAGCTGGAGCCGATGCGCAGCGTACTCATTGGTCCATGTTTTTGATGTTGTTTGTGTTGTTGGGAGTGTTTGGCTGGCTGGCAGGCTTGGCCAGCTTGCAGGGCAGGGGGCTCAAGGCTTAGACAGGGAGCTGGTGCCACAGCCTTAAGGGGAAAGGAAATCTGTCTCTAAGATGGAACTAGGCCACATCGAACTCAATAGCTTACTACAGTTAGGTGAGATGGACACCCTGTTCTGGCTCCCGTCCCTGTCCCCTGTAATCCAGTAAAGGGACACAATGTGTGTCAGTGAAATATATGTTAAGTTTACAGGTGTTGATTCCTGTAATTGGCTAATTGGGATTGACTTATGACTTTTGATGGTGTGATATTGTATTATGTTGCATAGTGAGGGTGGATGGCTTACTTTAAACCTCTGTATGCTGATTTCATTGCTATATTCAAAGAGATCTGTGTAGAGAGGTTAGGGAGTTCAAACCCGTTTAGGACCGGGGTTTGGTCATTGGGTCCACAGCTCACTTCCTGGAAAAACAAGGTGTCCAGCGTCTGCTGTTGTCCTCCCCTGGAGTCACTGAGACCATGTGACGTCACATCAGCCCATGGAATGCTGCTCACCTCAACACAGGTTTATGTACATTGTGTTGAGGTGAGCAGCATTATGAGGTGAGGAGCATTAGGTAAGCATTTAGTGAGCGGTGGGGGAACGTTCCAGGTGGCTGGCCACGAGGAGATGGCAGCAGATTAGCATTAAAGCCCTCCTAACTCCCCGGGCCTCCAACCCCACACACACTGACTCACATGAACTGTGTTCTGCAAGATCTGCTGCCCTGACCGGATTGGTTCTTCTATTCTGGTCAGAGCTTTCTGTTATTCTGGACAAAGAGCTGCCCAGTTTGCACAAGATCATAGAGCAACCCTATATGCCCTGCTCCATAGCCCTCCGCCACGAACAGCTGTGACCTTAAAATCCTTCTTCCCCGTTGACGATGCATACCGATGACATTTGGTGTAAGTCGGCCAAAGCACGGAAGGGATTTACACAAGGAGTAAAACATGAATTGGTTGTGGGCCCGATAAACAGAACCTGTCCACCATTATCTAATATTTTTTGAATCACTCAAATCCTTAGTGTATGTTCTTTAACATGCCTACAAGCTATCCCACAAGATTCAGTCAGAGCTCTTGCTCAAAAATTGCATAAATGTGTATCCCTCTCCCTTAGTATGTTGATACTGCTCGTTCTGAGAAGCTGAGAAATGAGTCCATTTATAATGGGGTAATTGGGGTAAATTACAGTCAAAGATGCCTATGCAGACTCCAGATTGCTCAGCTGAGCACCTCAACACATTGAAAACTGTTTTGAGCACATTTGTGCATATTTGATAGGCTCATTCTGGGTCTGTAATGGGACACAGTGTAGAATGGCCTGATTCCACTCAGGTCCTGGCAGGGCAGCCAACCACAAACGCCTCTTGAGAAATTCCATCAATAGGGCCTTTTTTCAGGGATTTTCATTCACCCTGTAGACTGTATTTGCTTTGAGAGGGAGAGAGAGAGAGTACTGTGTGTATAGTGTGTGCGTTTTCTTGTGCATATGTACATGGGCGTCATATATTGGGAAAAATATGAAAAAACCTCAGTCGACTTGTGAAGAAATGTAACGTCACTGTATGGTGTTACAGTATAGTCTATTGAGGATTACTCAAGCATCTTTCAAAAATCTCAATGATCTCTCACGTCCGGGTCAAATACTGTCTGTTGGAGTACTTGTGGGGCTGTGTAGTGACATTAGGATATTATGTGTGACAGTAAGTTGAGTGGAGGCAGCCAAGCAGCAGATCTGGGGCCAGCAGAAATCACAGACGTCCTTGGCTGACCACCTCTGGTCCTGTCCTCAGGCCAGTTCCCTAACATTGAACCCTTCAGACCTCTGATGACAGCCATACCATTCGCCCCACAGTGCTACTGGGAATAATATTATATTAATTCATTGTCCATCAGCCTCATGTTACATAAATGGTGAAAACAGTAATGGAAAAATCGAAACACTTTTGAATCGATGACAAAATCTGAACATGATGAATGTTCCTAATACGTCTTCTCTTCAGGGAACACTTCAAATATAAGCTCTCTCAGTTGAAGGAATCAGCCTGCAGCCTATTACTGTACACCGGTATCCAAGCCAAAAATCCTCCTTGTTCTAACATCTTGTGCACAGTGCCATCTAGTGGTGATGACAAACTAGTGACTGTTTATGAGTCAGGCTGTCTGTTGTGCATACTATACTGGCTATAACGCTGAACAGAAATATAAAGCCAACATGTAAAGTGTTGGTCCCATGTTTCATGAGCTTAAATTAAAGATCCCAGACATTTTCCACATGCACAAAAAGCTTATTGCTCTCAAATTTGGTGCACAAATTTGTTTACATCCCTGTTAGTGAGCATTTCTCCTTCGCCAAGATAATGCATCCACTTGACAGGTGTGACATATGAAGAAGCTGATTAAACAGTATGATCATTACACAGGTGAACCTTGTGCTGGGGACAATAAAAGGCCACTCTAAAATGTGCAGTTGTGTCACACAACACAAATGTCACAGATGTCTCAAGTTAAGGAAGCGTGCAATTGGCATGCTGACTGCAGGAATGTCCACCAGAGCTGTTGCCGCCTCCAACGTTGTTTTAGAGAATTTGGCAGTACATCCAACAGGCCTCACAAATACAGACCACGTATAACCACGCCAGCCCAGGACCTCCACATCTGGCTTCTTCACCTGGGGGAGTGTCTGCTGTGACTTATGTGGATGACGTAAAAAATATTTGTTGGTCTGATGTGATTAATAAGGAGCATCCAGACGCTGCACTTGATGAATTTATGAAATAGCTTCTTCTAATTCTTTACATACATGCCACCTGTTAAGACATTTACTGTTAGAACTGTTAAGGCTCCATGGATTGATGAGGAATTGAAAAACTGTATGGTTGAAAGAGATGGGGCAAAAGGAGTGCAAAATAAGTCTGGCTACACATCTGACTGGCTGACCTTCTGCAAATTGCAAAATTAAGAGCAAGAAACTGTATTATGAAGCCAAGATCAATGATTTGGAGAAAAAAAACTTGAGTACTTGAAATGAAATTATGGGCAGAAAGACCAATTCAACTACATATTTCATCAATGGCTTACTCATCACAAAACCTTTTGATGTTGCCAATTATTTGTATTATTACTTCATTGGCAAAGTGGGCAAACTTGAGCAGGAATGCTAACAACGAATAGTAAGCCATCGTATTCATGTATAAAAAAAAAAACATGAAAAAAAAGCATTGTAAATTTGAACTTTGTAAAGTTAGTTTGGGACAGGTGCGAAAGTATTGTTTTTGATCAATAACAATCCTCCTGGCATTGACAACTTAAACAGAAGGCTACTGAGGATGGTAGCTGACTCTATGGCCACTCCTGTCTTTCATCTGAATCTAGTGGAAGGTGTTTGTCCTCAGGCCTGGAGAGAAGCTAAAGTCATTCCGCTACCTAAAAGTGGTAAAGCGGTCTTTACTTGTTCTAACAGCAGACCAATCAGCTTGCTGCCAGTTCTTAGCAAACTGTTGGGGGGAAAAAATGGTGTTAGACCAAATACAATGCTATTTCTTTATTAACAAATTGACAGACTTTCAGCATGCTTATAGAGGGCACTCAACATGTACTACATTGACACAAATGACTGATGATTGGGTGAAAGAAATGGATAAGAAGATTGTGGGAGCTAAACGGTTAGATTTCAGTGCAGACTGACATTGACCATAACCTGTTGTTGAGAAAACACACTACCATTCAAAGTTTGGGGTCACTTAGAAATGTCCTTGTTTTTGAAAGAAAAGCCACTTTTTTGTCCATTAAAATAACAAATTGATCAGAAATACAATGTAGACAGACATTGTTAATGACTATTGTAGCTGGAAACAGCTGATTTGTTATGGAATATCTACATAGGCGTACAGAGGCCCATTATTAGCAACTGTCGCTCTATCAGGTACCAAGGTAAGACCCAAGTGCAGACTGTGTGAAGTAACAATGTTTATTGTAACAGGGGCAGGCAAATGACAGGTCAAGCTGGCAGGGGTCGATAATGTAGAGTAGAGGCCAAGGTACAGGATGGCAGGCAGGTTCAAGTCAGGCAGAGGTCGGAAATCCAGAGGTGGAGCAAAGGTACAAGGAAGGCAGGCAGGCTCAGCGACAGGCAGAGTGGTCAGGCGGGCGGGTACAAGGTCAGGACAAGCAAGGGTCAAAAACCAGGAGGACAAGAAAAAGATCAATTGGAAAACGCAGGAGCTGAGACAAAACGCTGGTAGGCTTGAACAAACAAGATGAACTGGCAACAGACAGACGGAAAACACAGGTATAAATACACACGCCTCACAAGTCCTCAACGGGCAGCTTCATTAAATAGTACCCGCAAAACACCAGTCTCAATGTCAACAGTGAAGAGGTGACTCCGGGATGCTGGCCTTCTAGGCAGAGTTCACCTGTCCAGTGTCTGTTCTTTCGCCCATCTTAATCTTTTCTTTTTATTGGCCAGTCTGAGATATGGCCTCAGCTCGGAGTCGCCTCTTCACTGTTGACATTGAAACTGGTGTTTGTCCAGTACTATTTAATGAAGCTGCCAGTTGAGGACTTGTGAGGCATCCGTTTCTCAAACTAGACACTCTAATGTACTTGTCTTCTTGCTCAGTTGTGCACCGGGGCCTCACACTCTTTCTATTCTGGTTAGAGCCAGTTTGCGCTGTTCTGTGAAGGGAGTAGCATACAGCGTTGTGCTAACATAATTGCAAAAGGTTTTCTAATGATCAATTATCCTTTTAAAATGATAAACTTGGATTCGCTAACACAACGTGCCATTGGAACACAGGAGGGATGGTTGCTGATAATGGACCTCTGTACGCCTATGTAGATATTCCATTAAAAAAAAAAAAAAATCAGCCGTTTCCAGCTATAATAGTAATTTACAACAATGACAATGTGTACACTGCATTTCTGATCAATTTGATGTTATTTTAAAAATGGACAATAAAAAGTTACTTTTCTTTCAAAAACAAGGACATTTCTAAGTGACCCCAAACCTTTGAACGGTAGTGTATGTTTTATGGCATTTCAACCTCTGCCATATCGTGGATTCAGAGCTTTCTTTAAAATGGAAGCTTCTCTAATGTCAAACATGTAGTGTAGGGTGTGGTGCACCGCAGGGCAGCTCTCTAGGCCCTCCACTTCTTTCTATTTTTACCAATGACATGCCACTGGCATTAAAACAAAGCCTGTGTGTCCATGTATGCTGGTGATTGAACCATATACTTGTCAGCAACCACAGCTAAGGAAGTCACTGAAACCCTTAACAAGGAGTTGCAGTCGGTTTTGGAATGGCTGGCCAGTAATAAACTGGTCCTGAACATCTCTAAAATGGTACAAATCACTCCCTATACCTCAGCTGAATCTGGTAATGAATGAGTGGCTGTTGAACAAGTTGAGGAGACTAAATTACTTGATGTTACCTTAGATTGTAAACTGTCATGGTCAAAACATATAAATCTGTCCGTAATCAAGAAATGTACTGCTTTAATTATACCACACTCCACAAAGTCCTGCAGGCTCTAGTTTTGTATTATCTTGTACACTACCGGTAAAAAGTTTTAGAACACCTACTCATTCAAGGGTTTTTCTTTATTTTTACTATTTTCTACATCATAGAATAGTGAAAACATCAACACTATGAAATAACACATATGGAATCATGTAGTAACCAAAAAAAAAAAAAGTTAAACATATCAAAAATATATTTTATATTTGAGATTCTTCAAATAGCCACCCTTTGCCTTGATGACAGCTTTGCACACTCTTGGCATTCTCTCAACCAGCTTCACCTGGAATGCTTTTCCAACAGTCTTGAAGGAGTTCCCACATATGCTGAGCACTTGTTGGCTGCTTTTCCTTCACTCTGCGGTCCGACTCATCCCAAACCATCTCAATTTGTTGAGGTCGAGGGATTGTGGAGGCTAGGTCATCTGATGCAGCACTCCATCACTCTCCTTCTTGGTAAAATATCCCTTAAACAGCCTAGTGTTGGGTGATTGTCCTGTTGGGGAAAAAAATGAGTCTCACTAGGCACAAACCAGATAGGATGGTGTATTGCTGCAGAATTCTGTGGTAGCCATGCTGGTTAAGTGTGCCTTGAATTCTGAATAAATCAGTGTCACCAGCAAAGCACCCCCACACCATCACACCTCCTCCATGCTTCACGGTGGGAAATATACATGCGGAGATCATCCGTTCACTCACACCGCGTATCACAAAGACATGGCAGTTGGAACCAAAAATCTCCAATATGGACTCCAGACCAAAGATCAAATTTCCACCGACCTAATGTCAATTACTTGTGTTTCTTGGCCCAAGCAAGTCTCTTCTTATTATTGGTGTCCTTTAGTAGTTGTTTTTTTGCAGCAATTTGACCATGTATTCCTGATTCACGCAGCCTCCTCTGAACAGTTGATGTTGAGATGTGTCTGTTACTTGAACTGTGTGAAACATTTATTTGTGCTGCAATTTCTGAGGCTGGTAACTCTAATGAACTTATCCTCTGCAGCAGAGGTAACTCTGGGTTTTCCTTTCCTGTGGCGGTCCTCATGAGAGCCTCTTTCATCATAGCGCTTGATGGCTTTTGAGACTGCACTTGAAGAAACTTGACATTTTCCAGATTGACTGACCTTCATGTCTTAAAATAATGATGACTAATTTCTCTTTGCTTATTTGAGCTGTTCATGCCATAATATGGACTTGGTCTTTTACCAAATAGGGCTATCTTGTCAGAACACAACTGATTGGCTCAAACGCATTAAGAAGGAAAGAAATTCCACATGAAATGCATTCCAGGTGACTACCTAATGAAGCTGGTTGAGAGACTGCAAAGCGTGCAAAGCTGTCATCAAGGCAAAGGGTGGCTACTTGAAGAATCTCAAATTTAAAATATATTTTGATTTGTTTAACACTTTTTTGGTTACTACATGATTCCATATATGTTATTTCATAGTTTTGATGTCTTCACTATTATTCTAATGTAGAAAATAGTAAAAATAAAGGAAAACCCTTCAATTAGGTGTTCTAAAATGTTTGACTGGTCGTGTATTTGTACAGGTAACTGCCAAAATAATGGAAACACTTTTTATTTTTATTTCACCTTTAACCAGGTAGGCCAGTTGAGAACAAGTTCTCATTTACAACTGCGACCTGGCCAAGATAAAGAAAAACAGTGCGACAAAAACAACAAAGTTACACATAAACAAATGTACAGTCAATAACACAATAGGAAAAATTAGAAAAATCTATGTACAGTGTGTACAAATGTAGAAGAGTAGGGAGGTAGGCAATAAATAGGCCATAGAGGCGAAATAATTAAAATTTAGCATTAAAGTAAATTAAGGAGGCAAAGTATATTGAAAGCAGGTGCTTCCACACAGGTGTGGTTCCTGAGCAATTCACATCCCATCCCCCTTAAGGTCATGTATTAAAATGCTGGGCAGGCCCAGTTGCCCATTATTTTGGCCACCATTGCTATGCCCCAGCCCATAGGATGACAATACCCCATCCACAGGGCATAAGTGGTCCCTGAAGGGTTTTATGAACATGAAAACAATCTAAACCATATGCCATGGCCGTCTTAGTCATCAGATCTCAACCCAATTTAACCCCTTATGGGAGCTTCTGGGGAGGAGCCTGAGACAGCATTTTCCACCACCATCAACAAGACACCAAATTCTGGAATTTCTCTAGGAAGAATGGATTCGAATCCCGCTAATAGAGTTCCAGCCACTTGTAGAATCTATATCAAGGCTCATTGAAGCTGTTCTGGCAGCTCGTGGTGGCCCAACACTTAATGTTTACCACGACAACTACAAATACCTAAGTGTCTGGTTAAACTGTAAACTCTCCTTCCAGACTCACATTAAGCATCTCCAAACCCAAATTAAATCTAGAATCGGCTTCCTACTTCGCAACAAAACATCCTTCACTCATGCTGCCAAACATACCCTCGTAAAACTGACTATCCTACCGATTCTTGACTTCGGCGATGTCATTTACAAAATAGCGTCCAGCACTCTACTCAGCAAATTGGATGCAGTCTATCACAGTGCCATCCGTTTTGTCACCAAAGCCCCATATACTACCCACCACTGCAACCTGTATGCTCTCGTTGGCTGGTCCTCGCTTCATATTCGTCGCCAAACCCACTGGCTCCAGGTCATCTATAAGTCTTTGCTAGGTAAAGCCCCACCTTATCTCAGCTCACTGGTCACCATAGCAGCACCCACCCGTAGCATGCGCTCCAGCAGGTATATTTTACTGGTCACCTCCAAAGCCAATTCCTCCTTTGGCCGCCGTTCCTTCCAGTTCTCTGCTGCCAATGACAGGAATGAACTGCAAAAATCCCTGAAGCTGGAGACTCATATCTTCCTCACTAACTTTAAGCACCAGCTGTCAGAGCAGCTCACAGATCACTGCACCTGTAACATAGCCCATCCAATTACCTCATCCCAATACTGTTATTTATTTTGCTCCTTTGCACCCCAGTATCTCTACTTGCACATTCATCTTCTGCACATCTATCACTCTAGTGTTTAATTGCTATATTGTAATTATTTCATCACTATGGCCTATTTATTGCCTTACCTCCCTTATCCTACCTCATTTGCACACACTGTATATAGACTTTTTCTATTGTATTATTGACTGTATGTTTGTTTATTCCATGTGTACCTCTGTGTTGTTGTTTGTGTCGCACTGTTTTGCTTTATCTTAGCCAGGTCGCAGTTGTAAATGAGAACTTGTTCTCAACTAGCCTACCTGGTTAAATAATGGTGAAATAAAATTAAAATGTTGGTGGTTTTCTTTATTTAGTAGTAGTGTGAGCATGTGCTTTAAACTAACTGCATAATGCTGCCAGTGGCGGTCGGTGCGGTTAAGATGAGGGAGGATCCACATTTTTTTTATGAGCATGGCCTTATTTCTATTACAGCATATTGGATGACTGTCATTCATATTCCATTCACCCAGTTCAATGTAACATTGAGTGTACCAGAACAAACGCTCAACACCTGTTGAATATGGCCTGTTTCAGTAAACGTTGGCAAAAAAGCATAAATTGTTGCCAGCAGCACAGTTATAGTCACCAACGTTCTGGATAACATGAATATAGCCTAACCAGCTCTGCTAGGGTGAATAAAATGGTCAGTGAGGCGTTCTCTCATTTGTGTCTGGAAGTAGCTTGCAAGTTAGCTTTGGTGCTTCCCTACCGTTGTAAGATCAACCCAATTCCTCACCCAGAGTGAAACACTGAATTTACAAACGTACAATCTGACAACGGTCTGAATTTACGAACACCCAGAGTACACTCTGGCACTCTAGATTGATTTTAACCTCTCTTGGGTAGGGGGCAGTATTTTCACCTCCGGATGAAAAGCGTGCCCAAAGTAAACTACCTGTTGCTCAGGCCCAGAAGCTAGGATATGCATATAATTTGGATAGAAAACACTAAAGTTTCTAAAACTGTTAAAATAATGTCTGTGAGTATAACAGAACTGATATGGCAGGTGAAACCCCAAGGACAAACCATCCAGGGGGGATTTTTCTTTTGATTTTCGAATGGTTTTCTTTGGAATACCCTTATTATTAGGACCCTGTTTGCAGTTCCTATGGCTTCCACTAGATGTCAACAGTCTTTAGAAATTGTTCGATGTTTTTCTTTTGAGAAATTAAGAAGTAGTGCTAATCATTGTAAGTGTCACTCCAGGTGGACTCTACTGTTTTGGTGCGCGTGAACTGGAACGTGCTTCACGTTGTTTCTATCCGGTATTAGAAACAGTTTATTCAGTCTTAAATTTGATTGATTATTTACGTTTTAGGTTACCTGAGGTTGGATTAGGAACGTTGTTTGAAATGTTTGGACCAAGTTTACAGGTAACTTATTAGATACTTTGTAGGCATGTTGGGCGAGTTGAAACCGCTGTATTTCTGAATCAAACGCGCCAAATAAATGGACACTTTTGGGACATAAAGAAGGACATTATCAAACAAAAGGACCATTTGTGATGTTTCTGGGACATTTTGGAGTGCCAACAGAAGAAGAGCTTCAAAGGTAAGGCATTAATTATATCGGCATTTCTGACTTTCGTGGTTCACCTGCCTGGTTGAAATATGATTTTCATGTGTTTATATGCGGGGTGCTGTCCTCAGATAATCGCATGGTTTGCTTTCGCCGTAAAGCCTTTTTGAAATCTGACACAGCGGCTGGATTAACAAGAAGTTAAGCTTTATTTTATGTATAACACATATTTTCAAGAATGTTAAATATTTGAATTTGGTATTTTTGAATTTCGCGCTCTGCAATTTCACCGGATGTTGGCCGGATGACCTGCCCATAAGAAGTTAAGAACACACCCGAAGACATAAAATGTCTAGCTAGTAATTTGTTATGCTAAGAAGCTAGCAGGAGGTTGTATAGCAACAGCATCAACTTCCAGGAGACCGGCAAAGCACTAGTACACTCAACTGAAAGGACACCGTTCGTTTTCAGTATACTAAAATGAACTAACAGTATGTAATATATACTCATTAAGTATGTAGTATACAGTATGTTAGTATGGGTATTCGAACATAGCTCTAGTGTTGGATAGCCATAGCCAGCTAGCTAACATAGCATCCCTTTCTGTTTGAGCCATTTGTTTGAGTAGGCTAAACTAGCTAGCTGCATTTGCAAGCTAAGTGAAAGTAAAAATAAAATACAACCAAATATAGCTAGCTCTCTCTCCCTCTTGCTTTTGAACAAATTAAGAATTGTATTTGTTCAAAACTGTTCAACTTTTGTCTTTCTCGCTGAGTCAACTACTCAAAGAGAGATGCACGGCAGTGCTAGCTGAAGCTTATGCTTTCAGTACTAGATTCATTCTCTGATCCTTTGATTGGGTGGACAACATGTCAGTTCATGCTGCATGAGCTCTGACAGGTTGAGAGCGTCCTCCAGAAATTGTCATAATTACTGTTTAAGTCTATGGAACCATGAGCCTCCTAGGTGTTGTATTGACCAACACCCAGAGGACAGCGGCTTGCTGTCCGCCGGCTACACCATGGTGCTACCCTACAGAGTTTTGCTGAGGCTACTGTAGACCATTGCAAAACAGTGTTTTAATCAATTATTTGATGAAATGGATATATTTAGTATAGTTTTATCTAAAAACAATAACTTTAATGTTTCACAATTATTATTAAATTAACCGAGGATGGTCGACTGAATGCTGCATATCCTGGAACTCAGCACAACCTAATCTGGGCATAGTGGAGGATCGAGGAAGAGGTCAACTAACGTGGGTGGTATTTCCTTCTGGATCAGACAAGCCCAGTCAAACACACGAGACCAGACCAGAGCCTGCTCAGCAGTCATACCTTCTCACTGGGCAAGGCTCACTGGACTCATCAGGGACTCCAAACATACCTTGTTAGAGCCAGAAAGTCCAGTAGCCCACCAACATCTTTTTGGCCCATCAAAGTTCAATTTGTTGAAGATATGATCACAATTAAGTGTTCCAGTTCTGGAAAAGAAAATGACTGACAAGTAAATTACATAATGTAAGAGAACAGTATATTCAAATAACAGTCAGAGATAATGCAGGGGTTTTGTAAACTTTTCAACACAGAGGTCAGGGAAATCAGAGCCTTATATGTCTTTCAAGCAAAAACATACCCATGGTTTTAGGATAACAGCATGGTCTCTCATTCATGTTCCAGATGGGGAGTAAAGCTGGATGGTGGGGATCTGAGCAATAAGACTGGAAATACTTGAATTAGTGGGAGTAGAATAGATTGCTTAGTCGCCCCATGAGGAGCATATGTCATCATCGACGACTCTAGAGTACTCAACTTCATTCTCTCCAGTCTTCGGCTACTCCTGGAATATAATGCAGATCTTTCTGCTTCGGTGTCATGTCTCCATGTGCTTTTCGCTCACACCCTCTTCCTTTTTATCTTATTTCTATAGAAGAAAGGAAGAGATCATGTTTCTTTAGTGCACCACAAGAGAATTTCACAGAGTCAATAATCAATACACTAAATTATACTGTATATCCACAAGGTGGCAGTATGACCTAAATCAATTACCTGAACTTGTACTGTGTGGGGCGAGTCCAGGAAAGTTCATTCAATAAGTATTGAACTTTAAAAACTGATCACCAAAGGAACAAGAGAACACAAACATTTAAACGAATAAAAATTCACTTTGGTTGTTATTCATTTACAGAGGCTAGTTAGGATATTCTGGTCCAAGGCCACATACAGATTTGGCTACAGGATCAAATGAAGAGAGATTTCCTTTAACAATAATTGTAATTATGTTACAGCTAAAAACAAGGTTGAAAATGAAATCAGCTTATAAATGTACACGTCACTTGTAAAATGAGTTGTAAGCATATTTAATTATCAGAAATCTCATATATAATAATCACTTATATTTTTCAAAATGACTAAATATACATATCTTTATACATCTTTGTGGACATCAACAAAAACACAATTTGCATGTTTCTGCTTTGAGCAAGGCCTCTTGATCCACCCTGGTGAAAATGCTTGATTAAAATGCAATGGCTTATTGGTATCTGAGGTCCGAGAGGAACATAAAGCAGTGTACATTGTGTCCTAAAGTAACCGACAAAATAACTAAAATAAATATCCATGGCCATATTACCAGCTTTAGTATAGTGCATGTCTGAGTCCACCTGTGTACCATGACTTAGGACATTACAGAAAACATACAAATGAAACTCCTGCTCTGACACCCATATGATCAAACATGTATCATGCATACAAAAGATACTTGTACATTCTTACTAAAACAGAAAACTCAAAGCGTGTCTGATTAATGGCCTGCATAAGGGATCTTTCCTAGACAATTGTTGAAATCTCTCTAACTACTGTGATGGGAGGTTCACAGGCCTCAGAAAACTGAAGGAAGAGCATCTCTCTCTCTCTCTCTCTCTCCCCCTCTCTCTCTCTCTCCCCCTCTCTCTCTCTCCCCCCCTCTCTCTCTCCCTCCCCCTCTCTCTCTCTCTCCCCCTCTCTCTCTCTCCCCCTCTCTCTCTCTCCCCCTCTCTCTCTCTCCCCCTCTCTCTCTCCTGGCCTGGATCGAACCACGGCCCTTGTGTGATGTCATTGCTCTGTGATATCACATTTGTCCTTACTGGCAACATTGTGCAGCTCCCTCACATAGATTACATTGAGCTTTCTATTTTTGTGCTGTCCGATGTAGGGATTGTACATTGAAGTTAGACCAACGTATCTCGTTACCTCTCGTAGCACTAAATGAACATAGATGAAGCAAACATTTGAGCCACATTCTGCAAGGAGGGATTGAGACAAGATGTAGCAACACAGCTAACAGAACATGGGTCTCTGCTGTTTTACACAGAAGAGGTGGGAAACTAAAAAGAGGCTCTATTGCAAAGTTAGGTATTTTTCTGAGCCCAAATGGATGTGCTAACCTTCACACAAAGTGGGGGGACAAGGGCCAAGCCAATTCACGCAAGGTACATGATTGTTATAGTGAGGACATCCCATTAAAAGAAAGAAGTGGCCATTTGAACACTTATAGATGGCACAACATTTCAAAACAGAGATGAAGGCAATATGAAACTCTGAACAAGGTCAAAGGTCGATTGTACAATGACAAAGCAATCTCAACATAGCAGGCTCCTATGTTCTGTGTTTCTGAGAACCTTTACATAGTCATAGCTAATGCTACTGTATATATGAAATAAGGGGAGAATCAAAAAGGTACGAGGTCTATTTTGTATTGCACATACATTGTAAGTTGAGAGAAATACTCAACTTTGCATAAAGATTAACAAATATATTCCCAGCACAGTCATTGATCAACTGTTTGAGCTAAAGTTGGATAAAGTTCAAGTGCCTATACAGACAACAAACCTAAAATCCTTAAAGGGCATAACATGCTAGCAGATACCCATAGACTTCCAGTCAGTGCGCTATCACTAGTTAGCATTGGCTTGTGAAACTACCTTTAACTTCCTTCATACTAAACACAAAGGCATAAAATAGTATCCACGAGATCATCCGACACTGTGGAAGTAGATAAATTGCCTCATTGCCAAAATATCCCTTTAAATGAGTTATGCTATGATGACAATAGCCTGGTAACAAGTCTTCCCACCTCCAGTTTAACAATCCACCACTGAGTATCTTGTTTATGTTCTTTTGATGAGGCCATAAAAGAAAGAGGCACAAGCGCTTAGAGAAAGATGGAAAAGCAAAAGGACTGACATGAAGGGTAAAGGAGCACCTCATGTGCAGCGAGGTGCCACCCGAGACAGACAGAAAAGCACTGTTCCTCTTCCATGACTATATACTAAAACAGAGAGATGTTCTCCTATCATCTTCACTGTAGCCTGAGCTTCACATTTCACCTCAGGATTGTAATGTGGCACAGCATACAAGGGCTAGGCTCTCTAATCATTGTCACTTTACAGTACATTGACAATGGGAGCGCGGGGGGCACATACAACCATTAGGGACAACATCCATGGAAACACCAGTGGTACATTTGAAATGCAATAACTGATATAGAGACAGCTGATCGAAAAATGCAGCAGTATATTTAGGATTTGTATAGATCTATGAAACAATTATTCCTGAATCTAGAGACAGAAGGCTTTAGCAGTAAAAATAGCATTTCCCCCCCTAAGGATTCTGTTTTGTTTTCTTCCTTGAAGGCACACAAACTACCACACAAGTACAAATCAACTGTGCAAAAAAAGCTCTGTTTGAGATTAACTCAAAAAAAAGAAAGAAATGAGAGAAAAAGTTTTGCAATCACTTGAGGGAGGATCATGGGAAGTATCCATTACAGGGTACCAGAGTAGAGACCAGGGACAGTAAAAGATGTGCTTTACAAACTCTGTAAAAGATTCTGCGATTTCAATTGGCACCTGGTTAATGTTAGTGCAGACGCAGACCTCTTGCACGTGCTGTGCGGTGCACACCTGCAGTGTCTCACATCTGGGGGGCAATTCTGCTATGATTTACTTCAAAGTTAGTGTGGTGAGTGACAGAGAACACCCCTTCTTAGGGTGAGTGGTCTCGTCTGAAACGTCTGGATCGAGCGATCAACCGTCCTATAGAGAAGTGACACACTGAAAAGAACCACACTCTTTAATGGTAAACAATGAAACATTGAAAAGCATTCAGAGTCTCTCCCTTCTGTTGTTCATCTCTTAACTGTAATTCCCCAAATCACCTCTCTGTTTTACAGATGAGCGGTAAAACCATTATCCTCCATCGATCCTCCTCTCATCTGGGACCTAGTTAATGGGGGCCTGCGGGTTGACGATGACCTGGATGACAAAGTCCTTCTGGATCTTAGTGTCCTGCAGGCGGGTCTTGTCCGTGAGCAGCTTGCCTGAGAAGAACCAGCGCTGGTGGGCCGTGTCGATGTCCTCCTGGGCCTGAAGCTGCTTCTTCAGCTGCCCGATGGAGTCGGCCATGCTGGCGCTGAGGCGCAGGTCCTTGCCCGTGGAGAGGCGCACCTTGAGCTGGAACTCCTTCTTGGGGGCGGCTGTGGGCTCGGGGCTGTCGCCGGGGTCCTCGTCGCTGCGCTCAGAGATCAGATTGACCGGAGGGGCCAGGCAGTAGACGGGCAGCTGGTAACGGCTACCCAGCTCATCATAACACTCCGTCAGGGAGCCTGGAACACAGACAGAGGAAAAACCATGTTCTGTTGCTAAATGTGTGTTATTTCACAACTGCTCAGGAAGTGGTCTTGACTCAGGCATGAATCAGAGAAACATGAATCAGATTTCATAATCAGGTCAATAGTTGTGCAAAAACATCATGGTGTAATATTACCATTGTTCCAAATGTACTGACAGTTCAAGTCTATTCAGATTCCAAATGTGCCCCCAGGTTATCATAGCTTCCCCATATCGTGCTTGTGTGTGTGTGCCTCACCGTGAGGCAGAGTGATGCTGGCTCCGTCCACTATGGCCTGGGCCAGCTCGTGGTCGTTGCACTCCAGGGCGACGGTGGCTGCCTTCAGAGCGTCCCAGATCTCCTTTCGGCCCTCGAAGGCCGGGGCTGTGTCCCAGAACTCATCCCTCTTACTGCGGAGCTGGCCCTCCGTCATGGGATAGTCACTCTTCCACTTGGGCTTGTCCTTCTTCAGGGGCTCATTGCGACCTGCAGGGAGGGACACAACAAAAAGTCACATTGTTAGAAGGCTTTTCTAATATCAACCTACAGACTACATACCAGAATATCACTACACATCATTGTTTAGTGCATTGAAATGGGTACAGTTTTAGTCACATGCTCAGCAATATATACTGGGTTACATCTCTCTAAAAACCCATATGGTTACACCAAGGGCTAATGTCAGAGTGCCAGATACCCATTCTAGCCTATTTGTTACAAAATATAGTTAAGTCAAACATAATTGTTTTCAACACCTTCCAAAGGTAGATCGTAGGCATGTCCAAGGAAAGGGCATGGACATGGTAAACATGTTAGGTTCTTATCTGGGGATGGGGATTATCTGGGTATATACAATCTAGCACATGATAGGGAATGTCTGCTGCATATGTCTGGCCTTTTGACGGTTTTCAGATGATAGGGCAATGGGAGTACATCCCACATCATCACTATCTGTCAAGGCTGCAATCCAGGTTCTTTGCCTTCCTCCAACTAACTGTTGGCCACAAAGCGATTTCTATTCCAAGTCACTGGGCTCTGTCATATCCTCATATGGTCTCTCCTATTATTGCTATGCGGATGAAACTCAACTACTCTTCTTCCCTCCCTTCTGACACCCAGGTGGCGACACGCATCTCTGCGTGCCTGGCAGGTATCTCAGCTTGGATGTCGGCCCACTACCTCAAGCTCAACAAAACAGAGTTGCTCTTCCTCCCGGGGAAGGCCTGCCCACTCCAAGACCTCTCCATTGTGGTTGACAACTCCACGGTGCTCCCCCTCCCAGAGTGGAAAGAACTATGGCCTGACCCTGGATAACATCCTGTCGTTCTCGGCAAACATCAAAGCAGTGACTTGCGCCTGCAGGTTCATACTCTACGACATCCATAGAGTATGAATTTTCCTCACACAGGAAGCGGCTCAGGTCCTAATCCAGGCACTTGTCCTCTCCCGTCTGGACTACTGCAACTGTGTTGGCTGGGCTCCCCGCTTGTGCCATCAAACCCCTGCAACTTACCCAGAACGCTGCAGCCCGCCTGCTGTCCAACCTTCCCAAGTCCTCCCATGTCACCCCGCTCCTCCGCACACTCTGGCTTCCAGTCGAAGCTCGCATCATCTTCAAGACTCTGGTGCTTGCCCACGGAGAAGCAAGGGGAACTGCCCCTCCTTACTTTCAAGCTATGCTCAAACCCTACACCCCAACCAGAGCACTCCGTTCCGCCACCACTGGTCTCTTGCCCCTCCCACCCCTAAATGTACTCTATGTTGTGGTCTCACCTTCGCTCTGTATGAGAGCGTCTGCTAAATTACTAAAATGCTCATTTTCAAGTAGAATAGACTAGATAGCCTATAACCTAATGAGACTTACCAGCAGCCATTGATTTCCGACGCAGAGTGAACACCCTTTAAAGAATGTTAGAGGGGGCTTAGACAATGTGGGCGGCATCATCATGACACAGTCATTACCATGGACGAAACTAGAGCAACAATGTCGTGGCGTCTGTCAATGCCTGGAATCTCATTATAATAGGATAGCCTATCACCTACATTCAATAAGGTCATAATACCATATAAGCTAGTTGTACCAGACACAGAAGACTAGAGCTCTTTAAAAAAAACTGCCCTAGAGAGATACTTAAGAAACGAATAGACGTTACACGTTGCTCTGGCTATGCCACAGCAGGCCTATGCAGCGTTTGGTATTCCACGAGGACTAATACACCCAGCTATAATAAACCCTCTTCCTCATCATCGTGACCAAAGTCCTCCCCTCTCTGCCAGATTCAAGGCAGCCAGGTGAGCCACACAACATAAACAAGACCAATCTAGGCTATGCTCGTTTGCATGACAGAGCAAAGGAGGCATTCCGAGAGCAGGGGGGGGGGTTGTTTGAACAATAAAATTCCCCCTCCCGCGCCATACACGGTCCAGGATAGTGTAGAGTGAGTGTGTGGCAATCTCGTTTGCACTGGGTACACACAGTGTGTGATGGGCGTTCCCATCTCCAAACGTTTCACTAGCACGGATGCAACAGTTAACAAGACATTTATGGAGTGTTTGGGCCTGCCCGGCTGGAGAAGTTTTCCCTACATTGCCAGCAAAGAACCCCTCCCCCCACACGCAGCTCTCTATATCTTCAATCAGGGTTTATAATTAGAATATGCAGACAGTATTACACCATGTACATCTGAAAGATTATCCATGCTTAGCATAGGATTAGCACTGCACACCTATCGGGGAAGCCAGGAAAACACTTTTCAGCATGTGGTAAAGTGTTCCTTCAGCACCAGGCCAGGCTGACTACCATACAGCGCCTCTAAAACACATCCTGTCTCAACCACATAACCTAAAGGAGAGAGAGGGCTTAATTGGACGCAGGCAGACTAGCAGCTCTCAGAATGGTATGGAGAGGTAGGTCCCGGCCTCCAATGAGGACTTGGTGTCAAACTGAGCAGCTGAGTTTTATAGTTGGCACCAGAGTGCGACTTCGGCTCGGTCTGTCACATGGTACTAAACGGGCCCAGTTAGCTAACAAACGAGGGTTTGAATGGTCAAAGAAGAGTCTGCTGAGGCGGCGATTGTTGTCCTAACATGATCAGCGGTATCTTTGGTCTTCATTGACAACTAGGCTAACCAAGGGCAGCAAGGAAGGGAAACAAAGACAGTTGCCAAGTATCTAAAAAAGGTCACCTTTCCACCAAACTAATTATTTATGGTGCAGGTAGCTTACGAGGAGTAATCGGTAGGACAGTGTAGGATATACAGGGAGTAGAGTGTAATGATCTTCATACTAGTACTCAAGCAGAGTAATGGACTAGTCTACGAGAGTTGTTGATCAGGCAGCATACAGGACTAGGACACAACTCTGTGTGCAACACTATGTGATGTCGTAAGGCAGGGTATCCTAAACTCGGTCCTGGGGCCTGTTTTGGTTCTGTCCCTAGCTGATTCAAATAATCCAAGCTTGATGGTTGGTTATTTGAGTCAGCTGTGTAGTCCTAGGGGCAAAAAACGAATTGTGCACCCAGGGGAGGCCCCAGGACCGAGTTTGGGAAACGCTGTCGAAAGGGACATCATATACTGTAAGTTCAACTCAACATACATGCTGTCTTGGGAAAAAGGACTTGTAGACTTTCCAGTCAACATATAGCCGAGACTAGGCCTCTGGAAAAAAGTGAATAGGCTAGGTCTAATGTGTTGTCTTGATTACCAGCTAACTTTTTAACATCAGATTAGCAAATAGTTTGGAAACGTGCAGGCCTATTTCCAGGTGTGCAGATATTGCTGCACTAGGCCAAGGAGCATATCCACCCATCATGAATCCATGTTGCCGCAGCATCAGAGAAGCATTCCAGAGACATGACACAATAGCAGGGTGTGCTCCTCATGTGGGGCTTGTTGAGGTTATGAAGGGGCAGATAAATTGCATTTTACAGACAGGATTGCATTGCAGATCACATTATGTATTGTTTCAGGACTCGAAGATACACTTGTGATGTAGCGGTGGGCTGTATGTGGCTGTTAAAAAGTATAATCTTGGGACTTGGGTTCAAAATAATAGGTTACAATCTTACATCATAGCACCTCACTCCCCCGATAACACTAAATATAGGGCGGATCTATTCCTAGAGGCCTACGGCCTGCTTTCACCCCTACAATGTCAATGTTGAAGTAGGCCAATTTCAGCCCTGAACCAACATTGCAAGTTAAAAGCATATCCGCAAGACTAGGAAGTATCCCTTTCACAAACAGTACAGAACAGCCATGTAGGAATTAATTCAATGAAAGTCAAAACTAGGCTTGGGCCAAGCACAAATTCACTGTGAACACATATAGTCACCCCTGTAATTGACAATCTTATCAGCTTTTTCAAAACCTCCTCGACATTCTGCGGCTAAAGATAAAACTTGGCCTCGCCTGTCAAACCTCCACGGAACATCCAAAAAGCTGTTTGAAAACTGCTATGAACTAGGCTTAGCCCCAATTGCTAGACAACTTTGATATGGATAGAGCTCCACAGTGGAGGTGTCATAATACCCATAAAACCTAGCAGTCAAATAGGGAAATGGATCCAATCGTTTTTATTAGGATTCATACTTCGGTACTCTATTGAAAACAGGTGCTTCCACACAGGTGTGGATCCTGAGTTAATTAAGCAACTAACGTCCCCATTATGCGTAGGGTCATGTATAAAAATGCCCAGTTGGCCATTATTTTGGCTACCATGGCTAGAAGAGATCTCAGTGACTTTGAAAGAAGTCTGAAATGAACATAGGGAGGTTTAAAGGGTGTGTGTCTCATCAGATCTCAACCCAATTGAACACTTATGGGAGATTCTGGATCGGTGCCTGAGACAGTGATTTCCACCAACAAAACACCAAATTATGGAATTTCTTGTGGAAGAATATATAAGTTCAATGAAGTATGTATTCATAATTATTTTTATAAGAAGTGTTACATCACTCCAATATAGGTTTAGGACACGTAGAATCTATGCCAAGGCACATTGAAGCTGTTTTGGCGGCCCATCGCCCTATTAAGACACTATGTTGGTGTTTCCTTTATTTTACATGTAGCTACAACATGACTTGGCCAAGGTTATAATTAAACAAATGCTTACACCCAAATGAAGTTCTACACCAAAGAATAAAACAATACTTCCACCCACAAAGGCAGCAAGTCGTCCTTAACTTAGCACCGTGGTATTCATTTCTAGCCATAAAGGGAGACACGTCACAGAAACATCGGACTTCTCCTTGCTTTCACATGGCACACTGCATGCCGGCCTGGTGCACGCAGCCCCGGTGGAACAGTTGCTGTTCGCAAACCTCTCCTCAGGGACCCCCAGACTTTTCACAATTTTGTAGTAGGCCTGAATTCACTCACTGACTCACACAGTCAAGGGCTTGATACTTAGTTGACAAGTTGAATCAGGTGTGCTAGCTCTGGAATAGATCAAATACATGGAATGGCTGGAGGTCCCCGAGGAGAGGGTTGAGAACCACTGCTGTAGGGCACATGACACGACTTGTTCTTATTACCGGCCTGGGAGCGCCTCTAGTCTACCTGCATCAAACACTCACTGCTCCTAAGGCAGCGTTTCACAAACTCGGGCTGCACATTTTGGTTTTTGCCCTAGCACTACACAGCTGATTCAGATAATCAGCTGACCACCATTTGAGTCAGCTGTGTAGTGCTAGGGCAAAAAACAAAATGTGAACCTCTTGGGGTTCCTAGGACCGAGTTTGGGAAACACTGTCCTAAAGCCTCTACAAATCATTGTTGGCTCTTCAGTCAACTTCATAGGCGAGGTCTTCCGATTTTTTTAAATGTTTTTATTTAACTAGGCAGAACAAATTCTTATTTACAATGGATGGCCTACACCTGCCAAACCCGGACGACGCTGGGCCAATTGTGCGCCGCCCTATGGGACTCCCAATCATGGCAGGTTGTGATACAGCCTGGATTTGAACCAGGGTGTTTGTAGTGACGCCTCTAGCATTAAGAGGCAGTGCCTTAGACCGCTGCGCCACTCGGGAGCTCTGTTGTATAATACACCAAGAAAGTCTAATGGCACATAGTGACTAAAGACCGTACAGTATGAAGAAAGACTAAAACTGCTTCTCCAATAGAAATCCCAATCACACTTGAAGGTGATGTTGGCTAGCAAAGCTCATGCGTAGAAACCCATCATCGGGTCTAACGGTCACCTCATGCCGAACTGCGCAGGCTGTCAAACCAAAAGGCAATCCTTCGATATAAAATTGTTTTTCACCAATAAGAAAAGTGTCAGTGTCACTTACACGAGGTTGGAGCAATAACATGTTCAACTACTTAAGACATTTTTAATTTTACCTGTATTAAACTAGGCAAGTCAGTTAAGGACAAATTCTTATTTTCAATGACGGCCTAGGAACACTGGGTTAACTGCCTTGTTCTGGGGCAGAACAACAGTTTTTTACCTAGTCAGCTCGGGGATTTGATCTTGCAATCTATTGGTTACAAGTCCAACGCTCTAACCACTAGGCTACCTGCCACCCACTTAAGACATGGCTTGAATCTAAGGTAGAATTCTTCACTTCACTTATTGACTTCTCAAACCCCAATCCCCGGGATGGTCTGTTTCGCGAGCTTTCCCGGAAGTCTTGCGATGTTGGGCCTCTGGGTTTAGAAATTGTGTTATGACAGTCCCACAGTCCAGTGTAAGATTGCATTTTCTAAATTAGGCCGAGGCGTTGATAGGTCCTATGTGGCAGAGGGATCTTACTGCTTTCCGTGTCCCTTGGAAGTTTCCAATTTGAATTTGATTAGACCTAAGCTATTTGGAGCCTGTAGCTTTAGTCTTTATGCAAAGTGCTTCAGTCACTTAAAAACGCCAACAAACTATAACAGGTTAAACATGGCAGTCTGCCACTATTTTTCTTATGCAGAAAATAATCTTAGCACGGTAATGGACTTGCACATGAAAAATCAAGATAACATTGTTGGTGAAGAGTCAGCTCAACTACTATGATGTATTGAGTATTGACAGTCAACCAGTGTTGCTTTCCCTGATCAAATGAGGTTTAGCCTAGTTGTGTTGGTTGCTATTTATACAGCCATCGGTTGGTACATTTTACTAATTTAGCAGATGCTTTTATCCAGAGCGACTTACAGTAGTGAGTGCATACATTTTTCTGTACTGGCAGAGGGGTAACAGGAAGTAACTCGTGTCCATTTGTGTCCTGCAAGATGGGGGAAGGGAAATTACAAATTTATCCTACCGTTATTTGGGCACAGTCCAGACTGGGTACCCGTGTTAAGAGTGAGAACCTTAAGGACGAAATCCATATTTCTCTGGGGGTTAGTATGTTGTAGTAATGAAATGGGTAGATATGGTACTAAATGGTAAACATTTACCATGTAATATGTTGAACTATGTTTCTATTCGATGCACTCAGACAACAAAGTTACCATTACTTACTTCCACGTTTTCGGTGTGCCCTTCCACTGCTTCTGGATGATCCGTGGCCCTGTGTGTCCTCACGTTCTCTCCCAACACATCCTCCCATGATTATTATCAGTTTGCTAACTATGTCGGGGCCCCATTATTAGCCAACCGCTACCTATTTCCAAAACAATTAGATATAGCTAGATCCGCTGTACAAAATTAACTCGCTAGGTCAAGGTGCTTTTCTTGATAGCAGAATCCACAAATTAACGTTACACGGAATGTGAACACTGTTCGCAACTCTAAATGGTAAACACGGAAGAGCTAGCCAGCTACTTCTGCTTTATTATTGTTTGATGCGATCCAACATTCCAAAAATCAGTAGTCACGTGCAGACTCGCTAGCAACCTAACGGGATAAATGTCAACAATAATTGATTGCATTATATCTAGACTGCCCTCTATACATTCTACTTAGACAAGTTAGCGTGCCAACTAGCTAGCTTCGTTGACAACAATTTTTTAAGCAACTTGTTAGCAAGCTCACATTAGATCGATGTCTTGATAACTCGCACACTGCCATCCGTCGTTGCGCGAGACAGCCTTAGCTAATTTAACTAGTTAACATTAGTTAACAACCTTTCACGACCACGTAAGTATTCTAAACAGATAGCTTGTATTTTAAACCAAAATGATTGTTGGTATGATTCTCCGTTTAACACCGTGGTCAATTTCAAACCTTTCTCATTTTTCTCAGCCAGGTTTTTAAATCCCCCTTCCCTTCCTGGTGCGGGTAGCAACAGTAACTTTTTACGCCTGCGCGTGCTCAAGGCAAGGGGTGTCAGATTATGGCACGTCACGACTTCCTTCATGGGTGGGGAGCATCCCTGGAACAAATGAAAGTCCTCAACCATGCCAAAACTAACTTTATATATATATTATTTGCAGATGAACGGTAAAATGCTGAATAGAAATATAACATTTCCATATATAACATTTCTTTAGAATATGCACATAGCCATGCACTTCCACAACAAACAGTTTCTGTATTATTTGGTTAGTAATAATGTACAGCTTTAATACATAGCAAAAAAGTATTTGCACAGTTATACATGGAGTTCAATATCATATTTGATAATATTACTTTTTTTGTGACTGCTCTCAGGGTAATCGCAAGAACTTTCCACGCATGCTCACTTCAGTTTGGTTGAACCAAGGCTGTTCGTGATGGCTGCGGGTAGTGCCTTGCTAGTGGGCTTGGTAGAAGAATTCGTTTCGGGACAACAGGACAGCAAGGCCGCAGACACCGCAACAGGTATTTCAGCCACCTTTCTCTCTGATTTGGTTTTTGAGATGAACGTCAATGAACGATACAGAAATCGCGCGTGATTGGTGGCCCAGCATGACATCTGGCTAGCATGCTAGCTAGCAGCAGGCCATCAAAACTCTTAACGTTACTTTCTGTGTTTAACCCGTCATTGGTTCAAGTGCATACTACAAAAACGGACTACAGCCTGTTCAGTAGTTATCAACGTATACAAAGTGTCAATCGATGTCTTTGAAGTCAAGCGAATGAACATATGTTGTTGGCCACAACTTGCTTGCTAACTTTCTAACCATCCTTTGACATTAGACTCTGAACCTACTTCCCTGTCCCCTAAACGTGTCTGTATGATATATCCTACTCATTGACCACTTGTCTTTCCTCTGGCTGAATAAATGCATTTTCTTTTTATTAGGACTCAAGGCTGGACAGTTTACAATACTACAGTTGGTTGAAGCGTTGGGGTAATGTTTAAGTTACATTAAGCATTATTGTCCCATTCACTATCAATGTCATCAACTTCAATGTCATGCAGTTCCAGCCAACACTAACAAGCTGACTATCTTGTCTCTGTGCAGCTTGCATCTGGCCAGCTCCCAACCCCAGACACGAGCCCGCGGTGTCCAGCTCCTCTCCAATGTCCTACAGCAGTGCCATGGAGACCTTACAGAGAGAGAAGGTAAACAGCGCTATGACACATCTTTGTCGTTTTGGTTTGTGGGTGCTATATGTCCTGTCCATGGCTATTGATTATCTTCTTTTCGTTTTGCCCTCAGTGGAAGTCCTTCTAGCATTTTATGAGAACAGACTCAAGGACCACTATGTCATCACACCACATGTCTTGAAGGGGTTGAATGCGTTGGTAAGTCTCAATCTTAGTAGCCTCATGTTAAATTTGACGTGAATATTAGATAGAAATGCGAATATTGTCAAAAGTGAACTGACAGACAGAGTATATCTTGCCCATTCCTGACCAACGTTTTGAAATACCCTCTCAGACAAAATGCTCAGTGTTGCCGCCTGGGTCTGCAGTGTCCATTCTGAAATCACTCTTCCAGGACGTTCATGTGCAGGTGAGCACATCCAACCTGCCCTGTCAAGTGTCAACTCTCCTAAATAATTAGCATACAGATATGTTTCTTATACTGCAACACTCCTGACCCTGTTTCTGCTTTCTGTGTCACTACAGTCCCTGATGCTGGTGGAGCGGTCATGTGTTTACAACATCCTAACCCAGCTTATGGAATCCAGAGAGTCAGGTAAGAGCTGTGGTCGAGTGGTAGCTATAATGGAGAAATCAGCGGGTTGTAGAAATCCTTGTGGTCAACATTGAGACTGTACAGCTTTGTAATAATCAGCATGATCTGTATGTTGCTTATCTGCATGTTGTTAAATTGATGGACCACTTTTCCCATCCCACAGAGCTGAAGGGCCTGGGTGCAGACTTTGTTTTTGGGTTTGTCCAGTCAGTGGATGGGGAGAGGGACCCACGCAATCTTCTCCTGGCCTTCCAGATCGCTAGGAAAATCATCCATGGAGGCTATGATCTGGGTGAGAACACACACATTGTTATTCCAAACTTTACAAACGTGTTTTATGTACCTTTTTTTAGTTGTGTTGTCATCTTGTGTTTCAATGTTGCTCAGGTTTACTGGGCATTGAGTGAACTTGTAACACATCCATCTTCATTTAATTGCTTCCTCAGTAATGAGGTAAAGGCATGTTGTATTCATTAAGGAACAGGGAAATGACATTGCTTGAGGAACTTGATCAGCTGTGTCTCAGGAAAACGTGCTATAACGACAAGCATGGGAAAAAAGACCCTCTAAACGTGTGCTGCACACAGGTGACCAAAACTCACCATCAACACGGTGTCAGGTAACAATAGCGACACGGTGTCAGGTAACAATATCAATTCAACACGGTGTCAAGGCATGATATGAACTCTTGACTTTTTGTTGTGGATTAACCATGTCCTGGTTACGAGAAATGAAGCATTGGCTTCTGCTTGTTTAGTCTGTGGTGTGTGACAGATGGACAGAGACTAATTCAAGCTGAGTCATGTTTCGGAAGTGAACTTAGTGTAGTCTCGCGAGTGCTGCTCGTGTTGTTTAGACTGCCGGTGTCTTTCTCTCCGGTAATGAAATTGTATCTGTAAATCGCAGCGATTAGGGTGCGCGGAGGCATGGAAAAACCTGCATGTCATTACTGAGAACAGCTCTCCTGAGAGCTCGCCTTATGGAGCACAGTTCGCGAGTCACTGGTTTAGGTTGCACATCAAGACATCCTGTTCATGCATTTCTGCTTGGACATGTTGGATGAAATGTATGTCTTGAAGCATACCCACTAAGTAACACTGTGAATGATTTCATAAGATGATAGCAAAAAAAAATATATATATATATATATATATATTGCGTGGTGCCGCAACAACATTTTTGTGCGACCAAATCATGGGCTGGTGTCACCAACTGAAAATGTTAGTTGCACCAGTGGAAAGAGTTAGTCTGGAGTCCTTTACGTGCACACACACACGAGGACAGGTTTAAGCCCTGTTTGATGTATACCAGTAGTTGGGTTGAGATTTAACACATGTATTATCTAATGATTCCTCAATCCGTAGATGGTAATATCATGTCTGTGTTTCTTTATTCAGGTAAATTCACAGAGGAGCTGTTTGAAGTTACATCCTGCTATTTCCCCATAGACTTCAGCCCGGTAAGTGTTTGTTTGTGCAGCTGTTGTGGACTTAGACCCACCAGATGAACCTACCCAGGAGACAATGCGTATGTGACTCTCTGTCCTGTGTGCTCTGATACCTGAGCCATGTGACACCGACTAGCATCTGGCAGAGGAATATAGGAAATGGATAAGCCCCGAGTCTAAACACTTTGACAGACAGCTTGTATTATTCCATTTTATTGTGATTCAGATAGAGCTTGATAGCGGAGATCACTCAGAACAGTACTTGATTAACATTCATTTTTAAGTGTTAAGAGTATTAAGGAATGTCTTTTAATGAGCTGGATCTAAGTTCATTCAATACATTTTGTTCCGTGTTTTGAAATGGTTGACATCCATGACTGTCTCTGTGTGTGTGTCCACCCAGCCACCCAATGACCCCCACGGCATCACCCAGGAAGAGCTGATCCTCGCCCTGAGGGCCGTGCTTACTGGAACACCACGCTTTGCAGAGGTGGGGAAGACGTACTGTACTGCACACTACACACAATGCGTAGTTTCTTCCCACATCTGCCCTGTCTGGCAAGCGAGACCACACAACGCATAGCCTTTTAGAATGTTAAAGGACATCAGATATAGTCTTTGTTTATGAGAGACAGAAAGTGAACAAGTGAAAGAGTTTGGGGGTGTGTAGTCATGATTTGTTGATTGTCTCGCTTCAACAGTTCCTGCTGCCGCTGATCATTGAGAAGCTGGACTCAGATGTTCAGAGTGCCAAGGTGGACTCCCTGCAGACCCTGGTAAGACCATGTTGGTCACCTCCGATCGTCTTTATGGTTTATATATAAAAGTAAATGGCATTCATGTCTTAATGAGCTGTGTTTCATCCTCATGTTGCAGACTGCCTGTGCTTCTGTGTATGAACATAAAGAGCTAGCCGAATTCCTACCAGGCCTTTGGGCCTCGCTGCGCAGGGAGGTGCGTTTCAATGGAACCTGGGGGGCTGGCAACATCGAAAATGACTATTAGAATTGTGTGAAAGTGTCTCGAACAGTACACAAGGCATCTTGATAGTCTGAATGGAGAGTTTGATTGGCCTCCATCCCTGTGCAGGTGTTCCAGACAGCCAGTGAGAGGGTGGAGTCCGCTGGTCTAGCTGCCCTCGGTGCCCTGACAGCCTGCATCTCCCGCTCCGTCCTCAACTCTGACTCTGAAGACTACCTCAATGTCTTCCTCGACTTGGTCCTCAAAGGTAACACCCCCCCCCCCCAAACAAATCTGGTTCTGGGAACAGGAACCAACTATTGTCGAAGGTGTTCGTGTATTTTGTTATTGTGTGGGGTCAGTGTATTTGGAAATGTGTGAGAGGGAGACAGACTTGGCAGTTGTTCTCCTCAGTGCTTACCCAAGTAGGAGAGGTGTTGAGAAAGGAAAAAACAGAGCAAACTAGAATGCTATTTGACCCTAAACAGAGAGTACACAGTGGCAGAATACCTGACCACTGTGACTGACCCAAAATTAAGGAAATCTTTGACTGTGTACTGTGAGCACAGCCTTGCTATTGAGAAAGGCCGCCAAAGGCAGACCTGTCTCTCAAGAGAAGACAGGCTATGTGCACACTGCCCACAAAATGAGGTGGAAACTGAGCTGCACTTCCTAACCTCCTGCCAAATGTATGACCATATTAGAGAGACATATTTCCCTCAGATTACACAGACCCACAAAGAATTTGAAAACAAATCCAATTTTGATAAACTCCCATATCTACTGGGTGAAATACCACAGTGTGCCATCACAGCAGCAACATTTGTGACCTCTTGCCACAAGAAAATGGCAACCTGTGAAGAAGAACACACCATTATAAATACAGGTTATATTTATGTTTTTTTTATTTTTGTATTTGCACATCATTACAACACTGTATATATACGTAATGACATTTGAAATGTCTTTATTCTTTTGGAACTTTTGTGAGTTTAATGTAAACTTTTTTTTAGTTTATTTCACTTTTTGTTTATTATCTATTTCACTTGCTTTGGCAATGTAAACATATGTTTCCCATACCAACAGCCCCTTAAATTGAAACATTTTTAAAATTGAGAGAGGTGGGGGGGAGATGAGAGACGAGGACATCTCCACAGAGGCAGCTTGGCTACAGATGATAGCGAGCGATGGTAAATAAATCTCAGGCTCATTGCTACCTGTCTGCTCTCGATGCTTACTCGCAACCTTCCACCTTCGACTCACCACACTGTGCGTTATTTACACCCGGATAGATGTTTACACACTTCATATAATCCAGCTCGATGTCCTGATACACGTGCCATCGCCAGTGTGCCAACCCAGCCTAATGTTTTGTAGACTGTCAGCACCACCTGTGTGAGCCGGACCTGAAGCTGGTGTGGCCCAGCGCCAAGCTGCTGCAGGCCACCTCTACCGCCTCCTACAGGGCGAGCCACAGAGTTGCAGCCGCCATCATGCCATCCCTCATAGAACAATACAACAGCCGAACACAAGTGAGTCACACCAGCCAGCTAGGTCGTTCCATTTCCGTCAGTGTTGACGCTCGTCTCCCATTCTTGACTGTTTGGTAATGATTTGAGTCAGTTCCGCGAGTCATTTCTCACATTGTGTGTTTTGCTGGCTTCCCACATAGTCAAAATCACAGTGTTATTGCATTGTAAGTTATGGCCTTTTGCTGACCCAATACTGCCACAGGACATGTAGGCAGCCCAGCCTGTTGTAAGTATCTTGGTTCTGGCTTGGTTCCTACAGGCATGTGGTTCCTTGGTTCCTACAGAAATCTTAAATTTCCGTCTGTATCCTCCCCTGTGTAGTGTGCTCAGCGGCGCACCCTACTGGAGATGTTACAGGGCTTCGTCCAGCCAGTGAAGTCTTCAGAGGAGGGTAAGTGTAACGTTCATTACTGTCCCGCTCTTTGTGCCACGTTCATTAAGAGCTGTGCGTCAATCTAGGTAACATAATAAAATAATCTCTATCAAAACCCCTCAGAGACATCTTTTAAAAAAAATGTTTTTTCATGGGCTGCCTCTCAATCCGCCACATCCTCCTATGTTGGCCTTGCGCATCTGCGGTGGAAGGTGTCCGAGCTACAGCGGTGTTTGTCAGCCCATGAGAAATCGGTCTTCTCACGAAAATGTCTGTAATGGCGGTGTTCTCTGTTTTGCTCTACGAGCCCCACAGCATGGGACTCGTTTAAAGTCAGTAACTCTGATGTGCCAATTTCTGTCTGTAATTTATGCCGTTTAGTTTGAGCTACAAACTAATTTGACCCCACTATGGAAAGGGGAGACTCGCACAAACACGATTCTTCATTTTGCTCTATGACCCCACGAGTGTCACGGAACTTTTCTGAATGTAACCCATACAAACCAATGGAAGTACAGAGGTAGTTCTGTGGGTTAAATATTTCGTCATCCCCCCCCCCCCCCTCCAATGGCTTAGACTTTTAGAGATTTAATGTCCCCTGTTCCTCCTTTCATGTTCTGCCTCTGTAGCTAAACAAGGGATTTACAATGCTTCATTTCAGGGCTCCATTTGAAAGAGTATTTGAAGCAGAATGCCATTGGAACTTGCCCAAGCATAATAACAATTTATGCTTTAGGAATGATGAGAATATCCAGCCATTTCTACTGTACAATAACTCAGTCCCTCATGAAATTTCCCTCCTGGTTTGTGTTATATGTGGCGGTGTGAATTGTTCTTTAACCTTTTCCCACCACTCACACCCCTCCTTCTCTCCCCTTTCTCTCTTCCTCCCTCTCGCCTTCCCTACTTTCTTTGTCTCTTTCTCTCCCACCTCCTCCTCTCTCCTCTCGCCAGATGAAAGTGTGCTGTTGGACTTCAGGCAGTCTCTTTGCAGTATAGTGTTCTCTGCTCTGTCTGAGAACAGTGCTGGGCTCCAGATCACATCACTGCGTGTGCTCACTGCCCTGAGCCAACACACAGGTGAGACTCCTGACCTCGCAATCCCTCTTCCAATTAACGTATACCTGACCAACACTTTTGTGACCTTTTGAGCTCATCTCACTGCTACGCAGGATTGAATTGAAGTCAGAATGAGTCTTTGTTCACATGCTGTTCAGCTTGTGGGATAGAGAATGCATTTAATTGGCTATTCAGATTGTGCTACATCTCTCCTATGCTGAGACGTATAGGTTGACCTCTACCACCTCTCTCCTAGTCCTGCTGTTAGAGTCAGATGTGGAGCTGGCCGTTGAACACCTCACCAGGCTCATCCTGGAGGAGGAAGATGCTAAAGTCAGGTTAGTACCTGTTTTCAGTTCTTCTGGGAGGGCAATCAGAAGTCTGTGGTCACATTTACACAGGCAGCCCACTTCTGATCTTTTTTTTTTCTTCACTAATTCGTATTTTGACCAATCAGATAAGCGCTGATAAAGATCTGATGTGATTGGTCAAAAGACCAGTTAGTGAAAAATAACCCATCAGAATTGGGCTGCCTGTGTAAACACAACCTGTGTGTACCTAATCAATTAACACAAGGGTTTGGTTCTTCTCTCTGCCTCTCCCTGTCTGTCCAGCCTGGCTGTGGTTGAGTGTGCAGGGGCTCTGGCTTGTCTGCACCCTCTAGCCTTCATCTCTAAGATGGTTCCACGGCTGAAGGAGGAGATCTTCTCAGGTGGGTTAGGGTCAAAGGTCAAAACGAAATAATATAAACAAGGGTCTTTATCCTTACGTTCCTTCAATGACGTCATTCCAACCGGAGGAGGGTTACTGAATTTGAACCCTTTCCTCTCCTGTTCCCAGAGTCCATGGCACAAGGTGACAGTGCCCCGCTGTCCCAGGAACATCCCCAGCAGGCCGTGCGTCAGCGGTGTTTGACGGCGCTGGCTGCGGTGTCGTCCCGTCCCAGTGTGGTTCAGGAGAGCACACCTGTCCTGCTACAGGTTCTCACCTCCTCACACACTGGTATGTGTCACTACCATAGACTCTTCTGTCTTTGTATAGGTAGACCCTTTCTAAATATGTCTTATGTTTCGTTGTATAGGTAAACTCCCCTATCTCTCTATGTTAAAGCTGCAATATCTAACTTTTTGGGCGACCTGACCAAATTCACATAGAAATGTGAGTTATAGATATGTTATTCTCATTGAAAGCAAGTCTAAGAAGCGGCAGATCTCTTCTATGTGCACTATTTCGATGCCTCCCGTTTCCTTTTTGTCATTTACTTTCGGTTTTGTACACCAGCTTCAAATAGCTGAAAAACAGAATTTTTGTGGTGGTTGAAAATATATTTCCCAGCAGTTTAGATTGTACAATGGTTCTCTACACTATACATAGCTTGAACTATAAGAATTCTAGCAACCAGGAAATGTCGGAGCAATTTCTGCATATTGCACCTTTTGTATAAGTAGACTCTGATGACAATGAAGATGTAATCTCTCTCCCAACAGGCACTGGCTCATTTTCATTGGAGGAGGTGATCTCTGTGTGCCACAATCTGCAGAGGATAGCAGAGCATGCCCAGGACACAGAAGAGACCGGCCGCGTCTTCCATGACATCGTCATTCCGCGCCTGCTCGGACTGGCCTTGCAGGCAGCTATGCAGGGTGAGAATATTCTGACCAACTAATGCCTTCAGGCCTCTGCAACACATTGTAATGTTTTGATTAATGTAACCTTTTATTGAACCAGGAAGTCCCTTGAGATAAGGAATCTCTGGTTCAATGGAGAGCTGTTCTGAAAATGAGTAGGTGTGTTTTGGCAAACCTATGCAAACTAAATGCAAAGACCAAACTCTTTTTGACTGATGTTTTTTTTCTGCTCTGTTTTATATGTGAAGGGTCCTCAGACCATCAGAGTCCTTTAGTGGAGGAGTCTGTCCTATCAGCCATGGTACCAGTCATCAGCACCACCTGTGCACGACTACAGTCCCAGTGAGTTGGCATCACTGAGAGAGCCAGCCACCCAGTCAGATGAGAGACACACACACACACACACACACATAATTGATGACGGCACATGTATTATGTCATATGTAAATATGTTGGCTTGGTGCTAACCACTAGGGTTGTAAAACTCTAGGAACTTTTAATACATTCCCTGGTTTTCCCAAACTCCTGGTTGGAGGATTCCCAGATTCAGGAGGAAACGGGCAGGAAATCCAGATTCCTCCAACCAGGATTTCTGGAAAACAATGGGAATTTATTGAAAGTTCCCGAAATTTTGTAACCCTACTAAGCTCTGCTGTGTCACCAGGCTGGCGGGTCAAACAGCTTCGCGGGCGGTGTCCCTCTTCCTGGACGGTGACATGTCCTTCCTTCCAGAGAATGCCTTCCCCTCCAAGATCCAGCTCCTCAAGGTCAGGGTTCAATGCTAAAGACACCCAGCCATCTCCTTTATCAAAACACACTTATACCTACTACTGAGGCTACTCAAGGGACAGGATGCATGCTGGGAATAAATAGAACATTGTATCTGTGAGTGGTATATTAAATGGGTTGTCCTTTGACCTTGTCCTCCAGAAGCAGGTAGGTGACTCCTGGAGCCAGTCCCAGATGGTGTGTCTTCTCATGGGCTGTGTGTGCTCGCTGCCTCGGAGCGTAAGAACGCCTTACATCTCTGCTACTCATCACAAGGCCTCAAAACCACATTGTAATCGTGTTTGTACTGTTAAATGTTCATACAATGGATACCGGTTTAATGCGTTATACTGGATACTAGTATGTTGCATTCTTAAGATATCCTGACATTTAATGGCTTAATTTAGCCTGTTATCATTGACTGACTGACCGTGTGTCCTGGACAGGTGGAGGTTCCACAGATGGATAGGCTACTGTTAGAACTGGAGGAGCTGAGCTGTACCTGTGACCATCCCCTCTCCTACACCTCAGCCGCCAAGTGCTACGCTGGGCTGGTCAACAAGAGGCCTGCAGGTGAGTCCTCCAGTCCTGTCCTTGATCTGAATGAGGATTGGTCAAGTGAATGTTGGTGAGATGGTATATTTAATGTAGTGTGTTTCTACAGGAGAAGCCCTGGACTCTCTGATAGACAGGATGTTAAAGAGGATCTCCACTGAGCTGGACTGTGCGTCCTCCTCGGTCCGAACGCAGGCGTTCACGCTGCTGCTCTGGGTTAGACCCCCGTTTTGTATTGCTACTCACATGGCAGTGTTTTATCCATTCACATCAGTTTCTATGATTTCCATGTATTCTCTATTTCGTTCTCCGTTCCCCTCAGCCCATACTTACCCTACTGAACTTCCCACACTACAACCCCCCCGTGTCTCTAGACTAGGGATCTCTGATACTCCTACGACCTCTCCTTTAGGGTGAATGGTGACTTGCCTATTGTATGTTGTTGTGGTGTTCTGTCCATTCATTCATCAAGTTGTGAATGGCTTTTCTCATCTTTAGGTGGCCAAGGCTCTCCTTCTCCGCTACCACCCTCTGTCCACAGCCCTGACTGACAAGGTAAGGGACAGTCCTCTGTCCTCCTACACACACACAGTCTGTAGTTTAATTGTTTTGTCTCTTCTCCCCTAGAAAAATATCTCTACCTCAGTAACCTCACACACACACACACACACACACACACACACCCCCCCGCAATAATCCTGTGTCGGTCTCAGCTTTTCTCCCTGCTCAGTGACTCAGAACTGGGTTTGTTAGCTGCCGATGGATTCTCTCTCTTGATGAGCGACTCGCCGGACGTCCTCAACCGCGGTTGCAACGCCGACATACGCATCATGTACCGCCAGCGCTTCTTCACCGAGAACTCGGCCAAGCTGGTCCTGGGCTTTAACTCTGCAGCCCAAGGTACTGGAGAGGGACACATTTTCAATGCACTACAGATACTGGCCACGTGTTGAAACTTGTTAACCAGTTTGTGAGAGTCCTGTTCATTGTACCGATTCTTAACTTTCCCTTCCTTCTCTCCCTCTGCAGAGAGGAAGTCTGGCTACCTGAAGGCACTGTCTCACATAGTGAACAACCTACCCAGACAGGTTCAGCTCACTGAGCTACCAGCAGTAAGTAGAGAGGACCAGTAAAACAGTATAGATAAGTGCCAGACAAGGGAGCAAAAACAGGAACAACTTAGAAATGCATTTTTTCCATGAATATATTCCTGAAATCTAAAACACATATCTGAGAGGGGTGTGGTATATATTTTTATTTCACCTTTATTTAACCAGGTAGGCTAGTTGAGAACAATTTCTCATTTGCAACTGCGACCTGGCCAAGATAAAGCATAGCAATCTGACACATACAACAACACAGAGTTACACATGGAATAAACAAAACATACAGTCAATAATACAGTAGAACAAAGAAAACAAAGTCTATATACAGTGTGTGCAAATGAGGTAAGATAAGGGAGTTAAGGCAATAAATAGGCCATGGTGGCGAAGTAATTACAATATAGCAATTAAACACTGGAATGGTAGATCTGCAGAAGATGAATGTGCAAGTAGAGATACTGGGGTGCAAAGGATCAAGATAAATAAATAAATACAGTATGGGGATGAGGTAGGTAGATAGATGGGCTGTTTACAGATGGGCTATGTACAGGTGCAGTGATCTGTGAGCTGCTCTGACAGCTGGTGCTTAAAGCTAGTGAGGGAGATATGACTCTCCAGCTTAAGTGATTTTTGCAGAGAACTGGAAGGAAAGGCGACCAAAAGAGGAATTGGCTTTGGGGGTGACCAGTGAGATATATTCTTAGGCACAACACAATGCGAAGTGTCTGGATACAACCCTTAGCCGTGGTATATTGGCCATATACCACAAACCCCCGAGGTGCCTTATTGCTATTATAAACTGGTTACCAACGTAATTAGAACAGTAAAAATAAATATGTCATACCAGTGGTATACAGTCTGATATACCACTGCTTTCAGCCAACAAGCATTCAGGGCTCAAACCACCCAGTATATAAAATTCTTATTTTATCCATCTGTGGTGAGCATTATATCCCACTATGGTACTGTTACAGTGCCTTCAGGAAGTATTCACACCCATTGACCTTTTCCACATTTTGTTGTGTTACAGCCTGAATTTAAAATCGATTACATTTAGATGTGTCACTGATCTACACCCAATAATGTCAAAGTGGAATTTTGTTTGTAGAATTCTTTTACTAATTTATTTTAAAAAATAATTAAAAAGCTGAAATGTCTGGAGTCGATAAGAATTCAACCGCTTTGTTATGGCAAGCCATACATTCAGAAGTAAAGATTTGCTTAACAACTCCCATAATAAGTTGCATGGACACTGTGTGCAATAATTGGGGTCAACATGATTTTTGAAAGACTACCCCATATCTGTACCCCACACATACAGATAATTGTAAGGTCCCTCAGTGGAGCAGTACATTTCAAACACAGATTTAACCACAAGACCACAGTCAATAATCTACTGACTGGCTTTCTTGATGTCTATAGTATTCTTTCTGCTTTCCGCTCAGGTTATGGATGGGTCACTGCAACCTTAAAGGTCCTAAATGATGTCACCATTACCCTTGATTCTAAGCAATGTTGTGCTGCTATTTTTATTGACTCGACTGACCATTCCATTCTTGTGGGCCAGTTAAGGAGTATTGGGGTCGTTGGCCTGGTTTTTCTCAAAGAGTGCAGAACATCTGCTGTCTCAGCCAATGCCTGTCACCAAGGGAGTACCACAAGGCTCGATCCTCAGCCCCACGCGCTTCCCAATTTACATCAACAACATAGCTCAGGCAGTAGGAAGCTCTCCTCTATTTATATGCAGATGATAGTCTAGCTGGCCCCTCCCTGGATTTTGTGTTAAACGCTCTACAACAAAGCTTTCTTAGTGTGCAACAAGCTTTCTCTGCCCTTAACCCGAGTGGCGCAGTGGTGTAAGGCACTGCATCTCAGTGCTACAGGCGTCACTACAGACCCTGGTTCGATCCCGGGCTGTATCACAACCGGCTGTGATCGGGAGTCCCATAGGGCAGCACACAATTGTCCCAGCGTTGTCTAGGTTAGGGGAGGGTTTGGCTGGGGTAGGCCGTCATTGTTAAATAAGAATTTGTTCCTTACTGACTTGCCTAGTTAAGTAAAGGTTTAAAAAAACTACAAAAAAACATGTTCTGAACACTTCCAAAACAAAGGTCATGTGGTTTGGTAAGAATGCCCCTGTCCCCACATGTGTGATTACTATCTCTGAGGGTTTAGAGCTTGAGTTAGTCACCTCATACAAGTACTTTGGAGTATGATTAGATGGAACACTGTCCTTCTCTTAGCACATATCAAAGCTGCAGGCTAAAGTTAAATCTAGACTTGGTTTCCTCTATCGTAATCGCTCCTCTTTCACCCCAGCTGCTAAACTAACCCTGATTCAGTTGACCATCCTACCGATGCTAGATTACGGAGACATAATTTAGAGTTCGGCAGGTAAGGGTGCTCTCGAGCGGCTAGATGTTCTTTACCATTCGGCCATCAGATTTGCCACCAATGTTCCTTATAGGACACATCACTGCACTCAATACTCCCCCTATCTGAGATACCTACTGCAGCCCTCATCCTCCACATACAACACCTGTTCTGCCAGTCACATTCCGTTAAAGGTCCCCAAAGCACCCACATCCCTGGGTCACTCCTCTTTTCAGTTCGTTGCAGCTAGCGACTGGAACGAGCTGCAAAAAACACTCAAACTGGACAGCTTTATCTCCATCTCTTCATTCAAAGACTCAATCATGGACACTCTTACTGACACTTGTGGCTGCTTCGGGTGATGTTGTCTCTACCTTCTTGCTTTTGTCTGTGCCCATTAATGTTTGTACCATGTTTTGTTCTGCTGCCATGTGGTGTTGCTACTATATTGTGTTGCTCCCATGTTGTTGTCTTAGGTCTCTCTTTATGTACTGCTGTGGTGTTTCTTGTCATGATGTGTGTTTTGTCCTATATTTCATTTTTAATCCCAGACCCCGTTCCCACAGGAGGCCTTTTGGCAGGACATCATTGGAAATTAAAGTGTTCTTAACTGACTTGCCTATTTAAATAATGGTTAAATAAAATACAAAAAAAGACCAGGGAGGTTTTCCAATGCCTCACAAAGAAAGGCACCTATTGGTAGATGGGTCAAAAATGTAAAAATTACAAAAGAATTACTTAAGTCCATTTTTGTCCCACTTTAACACATCAAAATGTAGAAAAAAAATCAAGGGGTGTGAATATTTTCTGAAGGCACTGTATCTTAAGGATGTGGTGATGTCCTCCTTTTATATTCTCTACTGTTTGGTCAGCTCCTGCCCCTCCTGCTAGAGGCCCTGTCCTGTCCAGACCAGGCGGTGCAGCTGTCCACCCTGTCCTGCCTGCAACCTGTCCTCATGGACCCCCCCTCCGCCCTCATCACTCAGCTGGAGGCGCTGGTGGGCCGCACCCTCACCCTCACCACAAGCCCTGCTATGGTACGTATCATACACTAAGTGACCAAAAGTATGTGGACGCCTGCTCGTCGAATATCTCATTTCAATAACATGGGTATTAATATGGAGTTGGACCCCCCCTTTGCTGCTATAACAGCCTCCACTCTTCTGGGAAGGCTTTCCACTAGATGTTGGAACATTGCTGTGGGAACTTGCTTCCATTCAGCCACAAGAGCATTAGTGCGGTCGGGCGTTGATGTTGGGCGATTAGGCCTGGCTTGCAGTTGGCGTTCCAATTCATCCCAAAGGTGTTCTTCCACACCGATCTCGACAAACCATTTCTTAATGGACCTTGCTTTGTGCACAGGGGCATTGTCATGCCGAATTAGGAAAGGGCCGTCCACAAACTGTTGCTACAAAGTTGGAAGCACCGACGCGTCTAGAATGTCATTATATGCTGTAAGATTACCGTTCACTGGAACTAAGGGGCCTAGCCAGAACCATGAAAAACTGCCCCAGACCATTATTCCTCCTCCACCAAACTTTAGTTGGCACTATGTATACGCCGTTTATCCTGGCATCCGCCAAACCCAGATTCGTCCATCGGACTGCCAGATGGTGAAGCATGATTCATCACTCCAGAGAAGGTGTTTCCACTGCTCCAGAGTCCAATGGCAGCAAGCTTTAAACCACTCCAGCCAACGCACAAACTGTTCTTGTGCTGACGTTGCTTCCAGGGGCAGTTTGGAACTTGGTAGTGAGTGTGGACTATTTTTGCGCTCTTTAACACTAGGCGGTCCCGTTTTACAGTTGACCGGGCACCTCTAGCAAGGCAAAAATTTGACAAACTGACTTGTTGGAAAGGTGGCAGCCTATGTCGGTCCACGCTGAAAGTCAATGAGCGCTTCAGTAAGGCCATTCGACTGTTAGTTTGTCTATGGAGATTGCATGGCTGTGTGCTCAATTTTATACATCTGTCAGGAGCTGGTGTGTCTGATATAGCCGAATCCACTAATTTGAATTGGTGTCCACATACGCGTGTGTGTGTGTGTGTGTGTATAGATAGATAGATATGAGACACCACACACTGCCAACCAATAGCAGGCAGACAAACACATACACGCTATCATTATAAACGTGACATATGCCAATGGGACAAGTATTGAGAAAGCTAAATAGATAGGAGTCAAATGTGAGCATCAGGCAGAGATGTGTTCTCTCTGTGACATTAGAGTTGTCCCACAGATCTTATATCTCATTCTCATTATTATTCCTCTGTGCCAGAGGTATTGATTCAGCCGTGTCCCCGCGCGCATTCAATAATATGCCATTTAGTAGACACTTATCCAAAGTGATGTACAGTCGTGTGCATACATTTTACGTATGGGTGGTCCCGGGAATCGAACCCACTATCACTATAACCCACAATAGATCTGCAAATGAAATGCTGCTTGACTGTACCGGTGCGGTCTTTAGCCTGAAATGCAATTAATGTCATAAACCCCAAGAGTGCAACTCAGCGTTTTTGAAATCTGGACTATTCAGTATTGTAGCTGCAACATGAACCAAGGTAACCTTGAGTACCATTGTCCCCAATCCCCATACAGTGCCAAAACACTTAACTTCACTCATGAAGGTAATTTTTTTGTCTGTCTCTCTCCTCGTCCTCACAGAAAGTGCGGATAGCCTCTCTGCGCTGTATCCATGCCCTCTCCCGCTTTCCAGAACATGAGGTAAGACTCGGTCCTGGACTGCACAGAACACCCTCTGTCAGCCAACTGGCCACGCAGATGGGACTTTAACAAGTGATTGTGATTGGCTTTAACAACCGATTCATATAAACTCTGGTCATAAACAAACCCACCTTTCCTCTGGCAGATCATGCCTTTCCGTGCGAGGGTGCTGCGTGCCCTGGCTGTGCCCCTGGACGACCTCAAGAGGATGGTGAGGAGTGAGGCGGTGGTGGCACGGAATGAATGGTGAGGCATTAGATTTCCTCAAACATTCTCACAACTACAAGGGTTAGTCATTTCAATCTGTTGATGTAACATTTGGTGAATCCTGTTCCATTTCTAACAGACAAGAAGTCAATATGGCACGAAAGCCTAACAGAGAGAAAAACAGGCCCTGAATTTCTCTCCATTGTGTCAATGGAAGGTTTCATTACAATGTGTGTCTCCTCATGTGAAGGTTCCTACTGGGGAGTCCAGGGGGAAGGTGAGTTTAGCCCCGCCATTACGGACTGGTTGTGGGAGGGGACAGAGGGACCGCCTGCTCCTGAGGAAGAGGCTTTGGATCCAGGCATGGGACCCAAGTTTTGCCCTTGGAGTCTGGGACATCTCACCACCACCCACAGCACTTCACCTTTTACACGGCCATTTTTTATTTTTTTTGTACTGCTACCCTGACCGTCATTAGACTGACCACCACTGCATGGTGGCATGGACCTATAGGTGACCGCTAACCGTCCACCATGGAAGGACTCGGCGCTGCACTGAAACAAGCTTGGCACAGAGAGAACCATTTCTATCTACAATATTATGCCTTGAAATCATGAGTTGCAAGTCTAACATTTGACCTCACCCTGCCAGTTGTGTACGAGAGCTACTGATTTACGTACATTGACTATCTAACCATAGAGGACAATATTAATGTGTTTAACATCGCTCGTGAAGATGCCATTATGAAGAGTCAACATTGTATTGGAAGGGTTGATGCAGCTGGCATATGGTAGGCTGCACATTTCATTTCACTAGGCTAACTTTGAACCTCACAAAAACATGCCGAAGATATGTGGACAATATTTAAATGTCTAACTTAAGCCGTCAATAAAACCATTTTTGTAAATGAATCAGTGGTTTAAAATCAACAAGAGCTCAATCAAAGAAGCTGGATGAAGTTTCCAAAAACAATCCTTTATCAAATATTAAAACAATACAAGCTAATATCAAAAGTAATGATACAGATGTGCGCAATATAGTGAAGCAGTTTCTATTGGTCATGTCACAGCAGTCAACTTTCACTATGTCAACCACATAGCCCCTCCCTCCTGTTACAGGCTGGCCACAAGAAATATCCCCCGACCATTCTAGGAATTCTAACTATGGTGGCCATATTTGAGACCAGCTTGGAGAAGCAGCTTCTAAGAGTGTATGACCATGTTAAGTGATCTTAATGTTGGTTAAGCCAGGTGTACACTACACAATCTTAACATCGCTGAGCCTCTCATATTAAAAACCTCAAGGATCTGACCCTTTCTTTTTCTCCTATGTTCGCCTAAAATGACATACCCAAATCGAAACTGCCTGTAGCTCAGGACCTGAAGCAAGGATATGCATATTATTGATACCATTTAAAAGGAAACACTTTGAAATTTGTGTAAATGTGAAATTAATGTAGGAGAACAACACATTAGATCTGGTAAAAGAAAATACAAAGGGAAACAAGTTTTGTATATATGAAATGCAAGAGGAAGATCACAATGTATTATTCCAGTTCAGGTGCAATTTAGATTTGCCACTAGATGGCAGCAGTGTCTGCAAAGTTTTAAACTGATCCAATGAACCATTGTTCAAGATGGTATCAAGTCTGCCCAAATGTGCCTAATTGGTTTATTGATACATTTTCAAGTACCTAACTGTGCACTCTCCTCAACAATAGCATGATATTCTTTAACTAATAGCTACAGTAAATTGGACAGTGTAGTTAGATTCTTAAATTCTTGTTAATCTATGTTCTTGTTACTTACGTCATGCTCATCACGTTAGCGTAAAACCATCCCCCGGGGGGGACACTGATCCCGTAGAGGTTAAACGACCTCTTTCCTGTAGTTGTCTTGCCAACGTAGTGGTGACGACTAAACCATGAAAAACTGCCCCAGACCATTATTCTTCCTCCACCAAACTTTAGTTGGCACTATGTATTGGGGCAGGTAGCGTTATCCTGGCATCCGCCAAACCCAGATTTGTCCATCGGACTGCCAGATGGTGAAACATGATTCATCACTCCAGAGAAGGTGTTTCCACTGCTCCAGAGTCCAATGGCAGCAAGCTTTAAACCATTCCAGCCAACGCACAAACTGTTCTTGTGCTGACGTTGCTTCCAGGGGCAGTTTGGAACTTGGTAGTGAGTGTGGACTATTTTTGCGCTCTTTAACACTAGGCGGTCCCGTTTTACAGTTGACCGGGCACCTCTAGCAAGGCAAAAATTTGACAAACTGACTTGTTGGAAAGGTGGCAGCCTATGTTGGTTCACGCTGAAAGTCAATGAGCGCTTCAGTAAGGCCATTCGACTGGCAATGTTTGTCTATGGAGATTGCATGGCTGTGTGCTCAATTTTATACAGCTGTCAGCAACTGCTGTGTCTGAAATAGCCGACTTCACTAATTTTAAGGGGAGTCCACGTGTGTGTGTGTATATAGGGTATGTTAAGAGACAACACACACACTATCATTATAAACGTGACATATGCCAATAGGACAAGTATTGATAAAGCTAAATAGATAGGAGTCAAATGTGACCATCAGGCAGAGATGTGTTCTCTCTGTGACAGTTGTCCCACAGACCTTGTATCTCATTCTCATTATTATTCCTCTGTGCCAGAGGTATTGATTCAGCCGTGTCCCCGCGAGCATTCAATAATATGCCATTTAAATGCACACTAAACGATGTGGCAGACGGGTCAAACAACATTATTCACTTGTTTGTGAGGATTCTAGATACCACGCTATCTCGCAAAAACAATATTAGATTTAATGTAGCTACAACGAGCTGTCTGAACAGCCTCAAACATTTTCAGACAGACTTTCACGCTGTAGCCAAATTGTATCTATGATCATACGTTACCCATTTGTTTTTTGTATGCTATTTTAATATAATTAACCAATGATATCAGGCCACAACTGGCCATGATTAGACACCTGTGTGTCTTTTGACACTATATAAAGAGTCATCTCGCAGTGTTTGTCATTATACCCTGATGAAGACAGCTTGTCTGTCCAAACTTTGGACATAAATAGTTTTGCATCTGAGCTCCTAGAGTGTGCGGCCCTCCTTTATTTTTTTAAGACTTTCACGCTTTCCATACAGAGTTGAAATGTCTAGCCAACATTTTGAATTCAATAACATTGCTTGTGAACTTCAGAGCTGTAACGACTTGACGCTTTGGTTAAAGGGAAGTACAAACGCGTACTAGTAGTATTCATCGCTCCGGCTCGAGTCTACACGTTCTGTGTGATGCGAAGCGTCATCTCACTGGCGAGCTCTCATTGGCTATTGCTTATCACCATTCTCAAAACTTCTTGCACATCTCACACTACAAGATCAATGCTGATTTTGTGCCGATAAAGTAAAACCATGTTTGAAAATACCAATCTCAAAAACTTGACCGGGACAGCTATCAGGACCAAAATCGTGTAGTGTACACGCCGCTTTTTTGTGGGGAAATCAATGTGGGAGAGATTGGATAATAGTAGAAAATACATTAAAACTGTACTTTGCATTAGTGCCTGATAATTAACAAATAGAAAACAGGTTAAAGATTTAACATAACAAGGCACATAGCAATCTTTTGACAATTCCTAATATTGACAGGGGCACTGCTCAGTAACATGAGCACCATGATCTAACTAGAGCCTGAATGGTAATATTGTTTATTTAATTCTGTCAAAGTCTCCAGACTACTCACCCATAGTTGGACAATGGCCAAGGCATGTGGTTATCTAGCTCGAACCTAGCCTTTGGTGGAAAGCTGTTCTTTGGCACTGAAAGTCCAAACTGCTTCTTCTTTGACTTCAGTACAATTAAAAAGCACACACTTCACATCAACTTTGGACAACATACCTAACAGTACAAAAACGCATAAAATCAGTTCACAAGACAAGGAGACAGTTAAAGACAGGACCATCAGTTCACTTCACATTAAGGTCCCCAAACACCCAGAGGTGCCTGGACTCATGGGCCACAATCAACACCAAATAGTCCACTCCTCAGAGGCTAAAAGAAGTCTTCTGTCCACCCCACCATCCAGGGGCCAGGGCTATAGCAGTGATTATGGCCCATAGTGTGGAGATGAGAAACTGTCCAGCAGCAGTGAGTAGTGGGAGGTTAGATGGTCATAGGGTCTCTTCTGGTGAGAGCCCGAGGGCATTCCCATATCAGTCCATCTTCATGGGGAACATGGCTTGACGGCAGGAGGACTCTGGTCAACCAGTGACTGTGGGAAGAGGAAGCCAAACCAACTCTGTAAGAACAATCATGTATGTTTCACAACAGCCTAAAAACAAGGCTTACCTTGGCTCCTCCACACCAAACAAAACTTTCCAATTGTTTATTTTCCCATAGTGGTATGGATTTCGGAACACCTTACAAAAGAGAAACAGGCTTTACTCACTAATTCCGAACTGGTACACCATGCTGATATTTTGGTAAATCCATAGAGTCCAATAAGCCTCACCTTTCCTTTCTCCTTTAATCGTCTGATCTCTTTTTTGTTGCTGTGTCTCTCCACACTGGTCTCTCCTCGAGTGATGAGGATAGCGTGCCACAGTGTCAGACCTCCCAGAGCAACTGCCACCGAACTGTAGGGAATACAAACAGCGATCATGACCATCTGTCAATTGTACAGTCGTGGCCAAAAGTTGAGAATGACAAATATTAATTTTCAAAATCTGCTGCCTCAGTTTGTATGATGGAAATTTGCATATACTCCAGAATGTTATGAAGAGTGATAAGATGAATTGCAAAGTCCCTCTTTGCCATGCAAATGAACTGAATCCCCCCCCAAAAAACATTTCCACTGCATTTCAGCCCTGCCACAAAAGGACCAGCTGACGTGTCAGTGATTCTCTCGTTAACACAGGTGTGAGTGTTGACGAGGGCAAGGCTGGAGATCACTCTGTCATGCTGATTGAGTTCAAATAACAGACTGGAAGCTTCAAAAGGAGGGTGGTGCTTGGAATCATTGTTCTTCCTCTGTCAACCTTGGTTACCTGCAAGGAAACACGTGCCGTCATCATTGCTTTGCTACCAGTAAGATTGCACCTAAATAAACCATTTATCAGATCATCAAGAACTTCAAGGAGAGCGGTTCAATTGTTGTGAAGAAGGCTTCAGGGCACCCAAGAAAGTCCAGCAAGCACCAGGACCGTCTCCTAAAGTTGATTCAGCTGCAGGATCGGGGCACCACCGGTACAGAGCTTGCTCAGGAATGGCAGCAGGCAGGTGTGAGTGCATCTGCACGCACAGTGAGGCGAAGACTTTTGGAGGATGGCCTGGTGTCATGAAGGGCAGCAAAGAAGCCACTTCTCTCCAGGAAAAACATCAGGTACAGACTGATATTCTGCAAAAGGTACAGGGATTGGACTGCTGAGGACTGGGGTAAAGTCATTTTCTCTGATGAATCCCCTTTCCGATTGTTTGGGGCATCCGGAAAAAAGCTTGTCCGGAGAAGACAAGGTGAGCGCTACCATCAGTCCTGAGTCATGCCAACAGTAAAGCATACTGAGACCATTCATGTGTGGGGTTGCTTCTCAGCCAAGGGAGTGGGCTCACTCACAATTTTGCCTAAGAACACAGCCATGAATAAAGAATGGTACCAACACATCCTCCGAGAGCAACTTCTCCCAACCATCCAGGAACAGTTTGGTGACGAACAATGCCTTTTCCAGCATGATGGAGCACCTTGCCATAAGGCAAAAGTGATAAGTGGCTCGGAACAAAACATCAATATTTTGGGTCCATGGCCAGGAAACTCCCCAGATCTTCATCCCATTGAGAACTTGTGGTCAATCCTCAAGAGGCAGGTGGACAAACAAAAACCCACAAATCCTGACAAACTCCAAGCATTGATTATGCAAGAATGGGCTGCCATCAGTCAGGATGTGGCCCAGAAGTTAATTGACAGCATGCCAGGGCAGGTTGCAGAGGTCTTGAAAAAGGGTCTACACTGCAAATATTGACTCTTTGCATCAACTTCATGTAATTGCCAATACAAGCCTTTGCCACTTATGAAATGCTTGTAATTATACTTCAGTATTCCATAGTAACATCTGACAAAAATATCTAGAGACACTGAGGCAGCAGACTTTGTGAAAGTTAATATTTGTGACATTCTCAAAACTTTTGGCCACGACTGTACTGAACACGACTCAAGATGAGGTCTATTTGAGAACACACACAGAACAGCCTTAGCAGTTCACTACAACAAAACAGTTGACTATCTACCGTAACTTTTTTACCACGCTTTGAACCTCGCGGCTTAAACAATGACGCGGCTAATATGGATTTTTCCCGCTTTCAATTTTTTTTCTAAAAAAAAAACATTCTGTGACGTGCTCAGTTTTTTGGCGGCATGAAGCTTTCATTAGACCAATGAAATTACCGAACGGGTTAAGGTCAAACAACTTTTTTGTTTACGGTTTAGATTAAATCGAGCGCTCTCAAACTTCCCATCATTCTGATTACGGTAGTCATTTTGTCACCCTCATCATGGCAAAGACACGGAGAAATGCATATGATGCAGCTTTCAAGTTGAAGGTGATTGATCTGGCTGTTGGAAAAGGAAATAGAGCTGCTGCACGGGAGCTTGGTCTTAATGAGTCGATGATAAGACGTTGGAAACAGCAGCGTGAGGAATTGACTCAGTGCAAAAAGACAACTAAAGCTTACTACAAATTTTTCGTTAAAGCCTATTTATTTTTGTTACAAGCCATGTTTCGTTAAAGCCTGTGTAAAGTTCATTTGTTTCAATGTACCGGTAGGCACCTGCGGCTTATAGATATGTGTGGCTTATTTATGTTCAAAATAAAAAATAAAAAATTTAATTCAGCGGGTGCGGCTTTTATTCAGGTGCGCTTAATAATCCGGAAATTACGGTACTATAAAACCTAAAACTTTTAGCGGTTACAAATTCATCTCACCTTGTCAGCACCCAAATGAAAATGACACCATTGTGGACCATCTTTTCCCTGAAGGAAAACAGTGCTGGTGGGGTCTGATAGTAGCTCTAGAAAGAAAGCGAAACCAAACAATGTAAAGACCCTACATGAAAAGCAATTTAATTGTGGGGCTTGCACAGCAAAAGCCCCAGTTTAAGTTTTCAACCTTCTTAAGCACGCTACTCCTCCTACACCGTTTAAGCTAGAAACGCACTTTAAAATGTGCGGAATGGTCTCACTCGAGTTGCAGTTCAATTAGTAAATGTGATACCAATGAGTATTCCACAGGGTTAAACCACCAACCACAAAAAGCCTAATCAAACAGTAGCTGGGTTAACAAAGGAGCACATCCACGGTCCTCAGAATGCAACTAGTTGCAAATCAGCAAAACTCGAGATGCCAAGTCTGTAGCCAATCATAGCCAAGAAACCTCGAACTAACTAGGAGAGAGCTGCAGTCTCACTGGGCAGGGAAACATAGAAGGCCCCATACTACACATGGAGATGATTGCCTAATTGTTGTCAAATGTTGATTGTTAATTGACAGTGGGACCCAGTGTTGCCCAGTACTACTGGGCCAAAAAATAATGACTTTCAACACTTTTTTTGAGTACGCTTTACAAATTAATCTGCAGTTTTAATTTTGGTCAACACACCAGGGCCTGGTTTCCCAAAAGCGTCGATGAACAGCCTTAAGAAGCTTTTGGAAAACTGGGCCCTGTTCTGAGTGTGTGATTTCAAGAACCTTTTGTACTACTACATGGCCAGACTGAGAAGCAGTCTGTCGCCTACTCTTATCACTGGCTCCCTCTGTGGCTCCCCATTCACACTGCTAATGGAACAATGTCAATACACTGGTTACATCCCAAATTGCACCCTATTCCATATGTAGCGCACTACTTTTGACCAGGGCCCACAATGCTCTGGTCAAAAGTAGAGCACCATATAGGGAATAAAATTCCATTTGGGGGACAACAGCCAAATGCAGGAGAGAAGTTAGTGCCGTTGACTAGCTCAATAGGAACTCATAATAGTGAGGGAAACTATCGACTAGACTGGTTATGGGTTATTATATCATGATACCTCTGTAGCTAGAGAGAATGTCACACAGCGATGGAAGCATTTTAAAAATTTAAAACAGTGAGGTGTTGCCTAAGAGCCATAGGATCTGTTACTATATAAACTCCCATCTTACCATGGTGGACTGGTGTCAAAACAGTAAGTGATCTTGATCCTGGAGACTTTAAATTACATTAGACAAACAGCCATGAGCCTTCTCAGTGGACTTGACAAGAAACAAGTGTATTTAATTGCTGTTAATGTTTCATCTGATGTCTGATTCCTACATTCCAAAGCTCCCTTGGCGGTCCGTTAGCCATCTTTGCTTGGCTGCTGTCTGTTGCCTGTCTCTTTAGCTAAACTTGCGGCATCGCAACTTGACACATCATGCTCAGAATGTATGGCCTTTCGCTTACCTATACGACAAGCCCACGCTTCACCTAGCACATAAGAGAAGGAAAGATGTGGCAAAGACATGCCAGACTACCCAAACAGTCATGAACCAAGCGGCCTCACTCAATCAGGGTGTTTGGTCCACATGTCAATAACAAGGCATGATTTACATGGAGGGCAGTACTCCGAATACTCTTTGAAAGTCAAAATGTCAAGCCTTCTAGAACCTGTAAGAAGTTGACATTCTTCCATCTGTTGATCTCCCTCACCTCAACAGCGTTGTAAGCCTCTATGAACATGTCTTTGCAGCTGACGCTGCAGTACATGCAGCCCATGGTCATGTACAGACAGAAGGAGAAAAAGTAGCGGTGGTTGAAGTGGCCCACACAGTTGTTGAGCCAAGCTAGCGTCACAAGGCAAGTTAAGGTCAAAGTTAATGAGGCAGATCTAACAAAGATAAAACATGTAGGAATGCGAGAGATTATTCAATTGAATAACTGTCCCCCCTTGGGTTTTAACATGTATTAAATTCAAATAAAAAAGATGACACAAAAAAAGTTCTGACAGATGAGATGTTGAAGACTGTTTGTGGGTCTCGATAGAAAGGATACGACAGTGGTGATCCATCTTCAGAATACACCTGGAATGAAAGAAAGTCACTCAGTGTGATTGACCTGTGCCATGGACTAGAGCTATCCAGTAGAGGTTTTGTATTTCTTGATGACATCATCTAATGACTGACAGATAGTCTTTAACTTACGTATTGCAGATGCTGCAGTGGTGAGTCCTGGCTGGTTTGGGGACGATGCATTTCTTACAGATGGTCACTGACGGTGTATCACTTTTAACCTGAGAAACAAACCAAAAATAGGGAAATAGAAGACAGTTATCGCACAACCACACCTAAAACTGCCTATAGCCGTTGTCTTCACAAAACCGTTTTTCTGCAGGCATTAGAGCGGGCACCTCACCTGTGGTGGGTGTCCAGGGGAGGTGGTGGTGGCCTTGTAGTAGTGGAAGAGGACCATCATGAGGACCCAGTGGCCGTAGGTGAGGTGCCAGATGATCCACTGCAGTGGGTAGGTGTTGAGGATAACAGGCAACAGGCACAGGTAGACAACGACCACCACAGAGCTGGTGAGGGCAATCACCAGGCACACAAATACCTGGGAACAGAGGAGAGGAGGACACGGACAGAGGGAACAACTCATGAGGGAGCGTGAAAGGCGAAAAAACTGTGGGGAAAAAAATGGAAGAGCAAAGAGGTTATTGTAACCAAACATGGGATATTTAATTAACTAGCCTATATTTAATTAACTACATTAAAACACATAATTTGACTGTACATCTACAGACAGGGCAGCAGATAGCCTAGCAGTTAAGAGCGTTGGGCCAGTAACCGAAAGGTTGCTGGTTTGAATCCCCAAACCAACAAGGTGAAAAATCTGTTGACGTGCCCTTAAGCAAGGCACTTGACCCTAACTGTTCCTGAAAGTTGCTCTGAATAAGAGCATCTGTTAAATGACTCAAATGTATATAAAAATATCAAATGTATCAGAAAAGTGATGTATTGACTTACCACCCCAAACCAGCGAGTCACATTGTCCACTATCCAGTAGATGGGTTCAAAGACACAGTCCAGGTAGGTGTCAGAGTTGGTGAGGCTGTTGAAGTAGAGGGAGTTGAGCAGCAGCTTCCAGTAGCTCCACAGCTCTCCTAGCTTCCTCCGGGGCTTGCTGGGGCGCACCCCTCGCTTAGGACACAGCCGGCACCAGCGCAGGCAAAGGCTCATCATCCTGGAGAGCTGCCACCTCCAGCTGCGCATGGCCCAGTCTTCCACAGACACAACACAGAAGCAGGTGAAAAACTACTACGACCGGAAAGAACTTGGAATGTACAGTCATCCATATTGCAGATGATGTCATCGTCGTCACTCTTTCTTTGAGAAATACAACCCACGGTTGAGTGGTAACACTCCCAGCTCGACACATACTGCGACTTCGGAGACCAGGGTTCAATCCCTGCATCCACCCTTCCTAATGTGTTCTTCTCCTCATCAAGCTCCTCCTTTAATTCTAATCTGTCTGATTAAAACATGAATACAATAAAAAGAGGGTGGAATTCCACTCTCCTTAGAAATACTGAAGAACCTCATCTTATCTCTCAATTAAAGGGATACTTAAGGATTTTGGCAATGAGGCCCTTTATTTCCCCAGAGTCAGATGAACTCGTGGATACCATTTTTATGTCTCCGCGTGCAGTTTGAAGGAAGTTGCTAACTAGTGCAATTGCTAACTGCATTAGCTTGCGAAACTACCTGCATCTTCCTTCATACTGGACACAGAGACATAAAAATGGTATCAACGAGTTTATCTGACTCTGGTGTAGATAAAAAGCCTCATTGCCAAAATCCTGAAGTATCCCTTTAAATGCTTAACAACAACCAGCTCTCCAAGACCCAGCGCAGTCTTCCTCTCCACAGAGCGAAGACAAGGAATTAAAGTAATTAAAACCAGGTGAGTGTCATTTCCAATGGAACAAAAGGAGGCATGTCCAGAAAATGGAACAGGGCTATCAGGTAATGAGTACATCCACTCTCACAAAACTTATACTGTTAATAATTCATTAGAAATACAGTTCTGTGGCTGAGCCTTCTATTGAAAGACCTTGGGTATGCAAAACCAGTAACCTTATAAGACACCAAAAGCCCAAGGATGAATTTCCTACGAGGGGAATAAGTGGACACCCATTCAGGGCATCAATTTCATGAAAGTGAGTATTAGTTACACTGATAAGGGGGAAACATTGGTTAGGCTCTCCAGAACGTTAAGGCCTTACAGATTATTTTTTTGAGTGAGGCGAGTGAACAACAAAAACAGAAGTAGACCGTCTTGTTAACATACTATAGCAACCTTAGTTCAACATCTAGCAACCAAATCAAGATATTTTTGCCTTTTGGGAAGCTAAATTAGGCAAGGTTCAGCCATAACTTAAGGGGTAAGTTGTTTCTCTCTTCACTGGAGGCTTGGGGACATCATTTTTTGCTATAATTGTGCAATTTCCAGAAAAGTGAAGAGGGGCATTCGTTCCAACTTTTAATTACATTTGAATGGCCTAATCATCAATTATTAGTGCTGGGACCTTCACTGTGGCCAGCTGTTTGGCCTAGAACTGCCCCCTCTGTCAACATGCAGAGTATATAATCCCTCTTTACAACCTGCGCAGATAGAATGACAGAAATCTAATAATGCCAACAGGTGACCATGAAGTCACCCAGTATTACGGAGATCATTGATCAGCATATGGCAGCATGCCAGTCATAGAAAAGCTGCGTGGAACTGGAAAAGATTAGGGGTGATTTCCTGCCAAATTGACAGGCAGTTGTTGACTACCTACCAATTACACCTGAATTTCCAAAGGTAGAGTTCCGAGTGACATATTGGAACAAACCAGTATGAACAAAATGTGACCATGCAATCAATCTCTAAACCTGAACAGCACCATCAGAAAGCTCGTTTTTTTCCTCACTCAGATTAACCCCTTAATTCTCAGTTTTAAAACATGACAATTAAGCTCTTTAAGGCAGCGAGGGCAGTCTCTATGGCAACCTCAATCTGCCCAGCAAGGAAATTGTCTCCTCTGCTCTGCCAGGGTAATAAGCTTTGCCCTGTCTGTCCCTGAAACTGGCTTAGCATATTTGTGTGCAGCACAGGCCTTGCAACTGGCAAGCTGCACTGACAACTCTAAACAATCACTTCAGTCTGTTTGTTGCTCCTGCTCAAGACTTTTCTCTCTCTGCCACTGCTGTGTCTCTTTGTTCAGTACTCGGGGTAAACATTTACACCGTTGTTGACAGCACTGGGCCCAAGGAATTATGGAGTTTATTGGGGTTATTGTACTCCAGAAAATGGCCTCATTCTACAATCCAAAGAGACACAAATGAGCTGTCAAACATTCACATATTAATCCACAACATAGAATGTTAATGCAGTCACAACTGAACAGTAAGTTCTACATCCTAAAGTATTACATTTCTATGATCACATTCACACCAACACTCCAAATATTTGGAATGTCTGCAGCTCTGTGCTGACTGTACAGATAACATAGCCCTAACTTCTTTCTAGTCTTCATTTTACAGGGTTCTCTAACGTTAAAAGGGGCAATCTGCAGTTACTACATACATTTGGACATAATTAATTATATTTACCCATTAATTATTCAAGAATTTAACTTATAAATGTCTCATTAGCTTAGTTCAACTGCCGTACCCCATCAGAACCATTACTCAAATGTTTGTAAACAAACCCTATATAGCCTCAACATGGTTAAAACGATCAATTTGATGTCATGGATGACTCAGTCCTTGTGTCCATAGCTCTGCTTATGAATTTGAGATTGAGAGTTAACATTTCTCCAGACCCATTTCTCAGCCTTTTACCGAAAAGGTGGCAGGACTCGGGAGGTGCAACCTCCGATTGCCGCTTTAAGACACAGACAAGTATACTCACTGTCATGTTAAAATTTGTTGCCGCTGGCTACCACATAAGACAATGTTGATAATGTGCCACCAGCCTGGCAATCTTGATTGCTGAGTTTTCCGCTGGCAGGCCGCTCCATGACATTAGATTACAATCTGAGATGTGTTGATTGCAAAATACTGCCATTTTATGATGGCTCGCTAGCAGCTAGCTATAATAACTAGCTGGCTAATTACTAGTACTGACACCATTGATATGCCAATAATCAAAATATTTCACTCACCTTATCTTCAGAGATGATAGGACCAGCTAGGTTAAATGCATTGACAGTCAAGTCATTATAACTGTGAAACGTTAGCTATACTCAAGAGATTTCGCAAAGTGAGCAAAACATTATAAATCGCGCGCGGAAGCAGCCTATCATATTTTCTTGTGTCAAAAATCCTCGAGACGTCGTGCACCCTTGGGCATGCATTGGATCTTGGGAAATGACTTTTTTTTGTACTTTTCAAGATGTCAATAAAACCGTTCCCTGCTAATCTGTTGATTGATTCAAGATGCACTACATCATCCATCCTTTTGGGATTTTCATGTTTAATGAGTACCATAAATTAAATCTGGAAACATGTCTTATTAGAGGAGAAAACAGCGTTGTCTCAAAATTGGTACTGCAAGCAGGAAGTGGAGACGTCATATGACTGGAGAGAGACGGCATCTGTGCAGTGGAAAGATGCCTATTTTCTGATAAAAAAATCGGTCTTTGCTGTTCTTTAAATCTTAAGAGTATAAACATCACATTAAAATAACATAGCTAGATGCATAACAGCAAATTAAAATGTGTGTACTTGCTTGATATTGCTGTCATGATCTTGCTGTCATAACTAGCCAGAAGCTGTCAACTTTGTCTTGACTTTGTTTTTTCTCGAAGTCAGCTTTCTAACTAACAACATTCAGCATCAAAATAAAATCTGGGAAAAAACACACTTCTCTTACGTGCAGGAACCTCATATTATTTTGATATATATTGATTGACCTGCATTAATACAAACACACTGCTATAATATATATATATATATATATATTGCAGTGTGTTTGTATTAATGCAGGTCAATCAATCAAATGTATTTATAAAGTCCTTTTTACATCAGCCGATGTCACAAAGTGCTATACAGAAACCCAGCCTAAAACCCCAAACAGCAAGCAATGCAGATGTAGAAGCACGGTGGCTAGGAAAAAACTCCCTAGAATGGCCCGGAACCTAGGAAGAAACCTAGAGAGGAACCAGGCTGAGGGGTGGCCAGTCCTCTTCTGGCTGTGCTGGGTGGAGACTATAACAGTACATGGCCAAGATTTTCAAACGTTCATAGATGACCAGCAAGGTCAAATAATAATAATCACAGTGGTTATAGAGGGTGGAACAGGTCAGCACCTCAAGAGTAAATATCAGTTGGCTTTTCATAGCCGATCATTCAGAGGTTGAGAGAGCGAGTCGAAAACAGCAGGTCTGGGACAGGTAGCACCTCCGGTGAACAGGTCAGGGTTCCATAGCCACAGGCAGAACAGTTGAAACTGGAGCAGTAGCACGACCAGGTGGACTGGGGACAGCAAGGAGTCATCAGGCCAGGTAGTCCTGAGGCATGATCATATTTTTTTGGTTCTAGTCAAAATTCTAGCAGCCGTGTTTAGCACTAATTGAAGTTTATTTAGTGCTTTATCCAGGTAGCCGGAAAGTAGAGCATTGCAGTAGTCTCATCTAGAAGTGACAAAAGCATGGATTAATTTTTCCGAATAATTTTTGGACAGAAAGTTAGAGATTTTTGCAAAGATGTTACGAAGATGGAAAAATGCTGTCCTTGAACTATTCTTGATATGTTCGTCAAAAGAGAGATTAGGGTCCAAAGTAACGCCGAGGTCCTTCACAGTTTTTTTTTGAGACAACTGTACAACCATCAAGATTAATTGTCCGATCCAACAGAAGATCTCTTTGTTTCTTGGGACCTAGAACTAGGTATCTCTGTTTTGTCTGAGTTTGAAAGTAAAACATTTGACGCCATCCACTTCCTTATGTCTGAAACACAGGCTTCCAGGGAGGGCAATTTTGGGGCTTCACCATGTTTCATCGAAATGTACAGCTGTGTGTCGACCGCATAGCAGTGAAAGTTAACATTATTATTCCGAATGACATCACCAAGAGGTAAAATATATAGTGAAAACAAAAGTGGTCCTAAAACGGAACTTTGAGGAACACCTACATTTACAGTTGATTTGTCAGATGACAAACCATCCACAGAGACAGATAAGATAAAACCAGGCCAGAACTTATCCATGTAGACCAATTTGGGTTTCCAATCTCTCCAAAAGAATGTGGTGATCGATGGTATCAAAAGCAGCACTAAGGTCTAGGAGCACGAGGACAGATGCAGAGCCTTGGTCTGACGCCATTAAAAGGTCATTTACCACTTTCACGAGTGCAGTCTTAGTGCTATGATGGGGTCTAAAACCAGACTGAAGCGTTTCGTATGCATTGTTTGTCTTCAGGAAGGCAGTGAGTTGCTGTGCAACAGCTTTTTCAATTTTTTTTGAGAGGAATGGGAGATTCGATATAGGCTGATAGTTTTGGACCCCATCATAGCACTGAGTCAAGGTTTGGCTTTTTCAAGAGAGGCTTTGTTACTGCCACTTTTAGTGAGTTTGGTACACATCCGGTGGATAGGGAGCCGTTTATTATGTTCAACATACGAGGGCCAAGCACAGGAAGCAGCTCTTTCAGTAGTTTAGTTGGAATAGGGTCCAGTATGCAGCTTGAAGGTTTAGAGACCATGATTATTTTCATCAATGTGTCAAGAGATATAGTACTAAAAAACTTGAGTGTCTCCTTTGATCCTAGGACCTGGCAGAGTTGTGCAGACTCAGGACAACTGAGCTTTGGAGGAATACGCAGATTTAAAGAGGAGTCTGTAATTTGCTTTCTAATGATCATGATCTTTTCATCAAAGCAGTTGAATTTATCACTGCTGAAGTGAAAGCCATCCTCTCTTGGGGAACGCTGTTTTTTAGTTAGCTTTGCGACAGTATAAAAAATACATTTAGGATTGGCTCTATATAATAAGGTCATCACCAAAGTGCACAGTCCACAGGTGCACAACAAATAATAACCCTGTTAGACGATGAAGACATGCTTGGTGGGGCACATGGACAAATGGTCAGGTTGTAAATGTTACCTTCTCTTATTCCAGGATTACATCAACTGTGCTGAGATCAGGGTGGAGTCCACCTGTCGTCACTTCACTGTGGGTATTTTATTAGGATCCCCATTTATTAGGATCCCCATTAGCTGTTGAAAAAGCAGCAGCTACTCTTTCTGGGGTCCACACAAAACATGAAACATGACATAATACAGAACATCAATAGACAAGCACAGAACTACTTTAAAAAAATGTTTTTACAAAAAGCATAAGTAGCCTACATATCAATGCATGCACACAAACTATCTAGGTCAAATAGGGGAGAGGCGTTGTGCCGCGAGGTGCTGCTTTATCTGTTTTTTGAAACCAGGTTTGCTGTTTATTTGAGCAATATAAGATGGAAGGAAGTTCCATGCAATAAGGGCTCTAAATAATACTGTACATTTTCTTGAATTTGTTCTGGATTTGGGGACTGTGAAAAGACCCCTGGTGGCATGTCTGGTGGCATAAGTGTCTGTGTCAGAGCTGTGTGTAAATTGACTATGCAAATAATTTTGGATTTTCAAAACAATGTTTCTTATAAAAAGATGAAGTGATGCAGTCAGTCTCTCCTCAACTCCTAACCAAGAGAGACTGGCATGCATAGTATTTATATCAGCCCTCTGATTTACAATGAAGCGCAAGACGTGCTGCTCTGTTCTGGGCCAGCTGCAGCGTAACTTTCCTTGCAGCACTCGACCACATGACTGGACAATAATCAAGATAAGACAAAACTAGAGCCTCTGGACTTGCTTTTTGGAGTGTGGTGTCAAAAAAGCAGACCATCTCTTTATCACGGACAGACCTCTCCCCATCTTTACAACCATTGATTCTATGTTTTGACCATGACAGTTTACAATCTAAGGTAACGCCAAGTAATTTAGTCTCCTAAACTTGTTCAACAGCCATACCATTCATTACCAGATTCAGCTGAGGTCTAGAACTTAGGGAATGATTTGTACCAAATACAATGCTCTCTTTTTTTAGAGATGTTCAGGACCAGTTTATTACTGGCCATCCATTCCAAAAGACTGCCAATGAAAGAGTTGTAAGCATCAGGGTCTCCAAATGATTCATGCTAGTATAATCCTTATTTTCTCTTTCTCTCAGAAACGTGAGGTCAACACTGTGCTCTCTGACACCATCAAGCACATTATGCCGGATCGTGCCTTTGAGGATGCCTATGCTCAGCTCCAGTCCGTGATTAGGAAGATCCTCACCTACTTTCATGACTTCTCTATCATCTTCTCCATGGTAAGACTTGGTTTGATATTCTCCAGTCTCACACAATCACTTGTGTTTGTCAGTGGATCGATCTAACTAGTTTCTCCGTGATTCTCCCTTAGGAGCGTTTCCTTCCCTTCGTGGACATGTTCCAGAAGGACAGCGCCAGGGTGGTGTCTCTCCATCATGGACGTCTTCATCAAGTACGTCTGATTTAGGCAACGCCTTCATGGATGTCATGCTAAGTGGTTAATGACACCCAAGCTAAATACCTCTTCAACTCTTTTCTATGTGAACCCAGTTTGCTTCTGTGCATTTATCCACGTGTCTATCCCGAATGTCTGTATGTGTCTGTCCCTTCAGACACCAACAGGAGCACACCAGAGACCCTGTTATCCTCAATGCTCTACTGCACATCTGCAAGACCATGCACGACTTTGTAAAGTAAGTAGTCAACTGTGGGTGGGTGGGTGTGTTATAAAGTGACCCTACTCTCTCTGTGTCCTTTAGTGCGCTGACTCTGGAGGATGAGAAGAGATCTCTAGCCTTACTGCTCAATGGCTTCATATGCATGGTGAGTGTCTGACTGACTACCCCTCCTCTGGGTCCTCATGCACTACTTCTCCTCCTGCATTTCCTAGGCTAACAAACAGTGACCCCCCCCCACCACCACCACGTGAGAACAGCCAAGGGGCCAACCATACCCGCATAAGCCCTTATCTACATCGTTTTATCTGTGTGTATGTGTGCACATACATGCATGCGACAACTAGACATGGTTGACCTTTATTAATTTGTGTGTAGTTCTGTAATTGCAATACAAACTGACTTCTTTTGACAGTTGGTATCGATCTAGTTAAACGTTGTAATAATTTTCCGAAGGTTACACATAGAGCACATACTGTATATGCACTCAACTTATTGTCTTCTTTTCAGGCTGTGAACCAGCTGGCCATGGAGACAAGCCGTGTCATGAGGGGGAGCCACTCCCATAAGACTGCTGCTTTTGTCAGGGTTTGTCACACCACAGCACTATCTACAGTACCAGTCAAAGTTTGGACGAACGTGCACATTCAAGGGTTTTTCTTTATTTTTTACATTGTAGACAGCCTGGAGGTGTGTTGGGTCATTGTCCTGTTGAAAAACAAATGATAGTCCCACTAAGTGCAAATCAGATGTTATGGCGTATTATTTTAAGGATATAGCCTACAAAGAAATACATTGTGAAGCATTTGCGAGTGAGGTCCTGAGCACTCAGGAGCATGTTTTCATCAAGGATCTCTCTGTACTTTGCTCCTTTCAACTTTGCCTCGATCCTGACTAATCCCCCAGTCCCTGCTGCTGAAAAACATCCCCACAGCATGATGCTGCCACCACCATGCTTCACCGTAGGGATGGTGCTAGGTTTCCTCCAGATGTGAATCTTGGTTTTGCGACTGCACTTGAATAAACTTTCAAAGTTCTTGAAATGTTCCGGATTGACTGACCTCCATGTCTTAAAGTAATGATGGACTGTCGTTTCTTCTGTATACCACCCCTACCTTGTTGTTGTATACCACCCTTACCTTGTCACAACAACTGATTGGCTCAAATGCATTAAGAAGGAAAGAAATTCCACAAATTAACTTTTAACAAGGCACACCTGTTAATTGAAATGCATTCCAGGTGACTACCTCATGAAGCTGGTTGAGAGAATGCCAAGAGTGTGCAAAGCTGTCATCAATATAAAGTATATTTTGATTTGTTTAACTCTTTTTTTGGTTACTACATGACTCCATGTGTTATTTCATCGTTTTGATGTCTTCACTATTATTCTACAATGTAGAAAATAGTAAAAAATAAATAAAGGAAAAACCTTTGAATGAGTAGGTGTGTCCAAACTTTTGACTGGTACTTTATGCCATTTAGGCCAACAACATTTTGCACACCCTTTTATCCAAAGCAACTTACAGTCACGGGAAGGGGGGATACCTAGTCAGTTCTACAACTGAATGCATTCAACTGAAACGTGTCTGGCGCATTTAACCCAACCCCTCTGAATCAGAGAGGGGGGCTGCCATAATCGACATCCACGTCTTCGGCGCCGGGGAACAGTGGGTTAACTGCCTTGCTCAGGGGCAGAACAACATATTTTTACCTTGTCAGCTTGGGGATTCGATTCAGCAACCTTTCAGTTACTGGCCCAACGCTCTAACCACTAGGCTACCTGCCGCCTCATGCTTGCATACATTTTAAGTACGGGTGGTCCTGGGAATCCAACCCACTATCCTGATGTTGCAAGCCCATGCTCTACCAACTGAGCTATAGAGGACCATTTGATATTGATTTCTCAGAGAAGACTTTAGAAATATAGAAGAACGTGAAATTAAAGAATCATTGGAGTCAAAGTCGCTGCTTATACATGATGTTCTTTGTATTTTTCCATAGAACATGTTTTACTTAACTGTCCTCTCTTATCCCTTCCTGTTCTTCCTCTTTGTGCTATAGTGTTCGTAGACAGGGTAGTCTAGCCTTCTCTCTGTTCGGCTCATAGGGAACTACGTAACAACAAACTCAACCAGCTGTCTGTCAACCTGTGGAATCTGAGCCACAAGCACGGCTACTGCGACACCCGCACCTCCGTGAGTAAAGCACAGGCAGTTTTAGGTGCAAAAACAAAACAGGGAGAGATAGTGAATATCTCTATATACACAACACAGAATATGGTTTATTTCTTAGTCGCCCTCTTTTTCTTGACAGGTGAGGACATTAGAACTCATCAAGCGCCAGGCCCAGCAGCCAGGCATGTCTCACATCTCAGACATGGTTCAACACCTCACCCTGCAGTCTAGGACCTGAGGACATCAACTACATCCCCTGTCCCATACATCTACAGTGCCTTCAGAATGTATTCACACCCCTTGACTTTAACATTTTGTGATACAGCCTGAATTTAAAAATGATTACAATTAGATTTTTTTGGTCACTGGCCGACACACAGTACCCCATAATGTCAAAGTGGAATTGTTATTCAAAATGTTTACAAATGTATAACAAATATAAAGCTGAAAAGTGTTGAGTCAATAAGCATTCAACCCCTTTGTTTTGTAAAAACTAAATCAGTTCAGGAGTAAAGATTTGCTTAACAACTCGCATAAGTTGTATTGACTCCCTCTGTGTGTAATAAGTGTCTAACGTCATTTTTTGAATGACTCATCTCCGTACCCCACACATACAATCATCTGTAAGGTCCCTCAGTCGAGCAGTGAATTTCAAACACAGACTCAACCACAAAGACCAGCGAGGTTTTCCAATGCCAATGCCTCGCAAAGGGCACCTATTGGTAGATAAGTAAAAATAAAAAAGCAGACATTGAATATCTCTGATCATGGTGAAGTGTTTTCACTTTGTCATTCTGGGGTATTGTGTGTAGATGGGTGATACAAAAAAAATACTTACCGGTAATCAATTTTGAATTCAGGCTGAATAAGACAAGGGGTATGAATACTCTCTGAAGACACTGTACATCCCCTGTAGGGATTGTCTCACCTTAAAACTGCATCTGTTTAGTGTCAACTAGGCTCCTGGAGGACTGTACACTTGCAGATTTAACATTTTCAGTATTTCATTTGGACCTAGTAAACTAGGTTTGTGCCTCCAGCCAATAAGTTACATCAATTGATCAATTAATTGCCAGATTAATATGACACTCCCTCTTCCAGTCTAGACTGATCCTAGATAGGAAGAGCTCCTTACTACACCATAAACAAACATTATAGATAACCAATTCATACAGTGCCGTTAAACTTTACTCCATTTCAAATGATTGTATACTTATGTATTTCTACTGAAATGACATTTCTCCATTCTGCACTGTATTATTGTAATGTCTGAACATACATGATTTTAAAAAAAAATTTAAAAAATGATATTGGGTATTTGTTTTGGCTCCTCTGAAAGCAACCGACTCATTCAAGCCCCGCACTCTTTAAAAAGACTGAGGACAGAGAAGCTATCACCATTTGTGTTTATTTACTCAATTAGTGAATCATTTAAAAGGCAAACAACCCCCATTTGCATTCAAATGAAATTATCAAAAACCAAATGTTATGTTCAACATGCTGGCTTGCTCGCCAGAGCCCCGGTCTGTCTAAAAAGCCTTTGATCACACACACCCCTCAACTCCGGTAGCACTCCCGAATATTCTGCGCATTACCTTACATACGACTCATAAACCAGGAGGAATAATATAGTCAGGCCTTTAATGCTATCCAGGCTACTTATCTTGTTGAGTTAGTGCATTGAATAATGATGTAACCAATGGCATTAACTTATTTTTTTAAGCTGTTGTAAGAGATGTTTGTAGTGATCCTTTGTGGCTCAGTTGGTAGAGCAACACGCTAGAAAAGCCTGGGTAGTGGGTTCTACTGCTGGGACCACCCATATGTAAAATGGGTCGTACACACATGACTAAGTAGCTTTGGATAAAAACATCTGCTAAATGGCATATGTTAAAGTATTAACACTTATGGACATCATGGCTATTATCAAAGATGTAACTTTATAATAACAATATCTGAAGGATGTGTCTGTTACCTTGGAAGAGTCACGTGAGAATTCTTATAACAGTTATAATTCCAAAATAGATAAGAACCCCTAAGACCTTTCACCACTCTTATTAAACATGAATTCAAGAAATTCCCCCCCAAAATACAGTAAGTTAGCAGTGGAAAATGTCAAAGAACTGGCTTAAACAACCACTGTATACTCTCTCTATACATGTAAAAGGAGTCTTCATGTTGGGTACTGGGGTATATTTAAACCAAACCCTGTGAGATTAATAATTAAGCTTCTGGATATAGACAATATAATTCCACAGTAGCCTGTGATTTTTTTGTTTGTTTTTATCTTAATATTTTTAAATCTTCTTAGCTTTTTCTGGTCTCAGTCAAACATCTGGACCGACAAAATGGCGCAGTCACCAACTCAATCTGACAATGTATCGGGAGGGGGGCGATGTATTAGGAGACTTCAACGTAACTGATTCGCATTCACATGAGCATGCCAAACACATTTAACACACACCCACCCACCCAGATATATGACCTGAGCATACCCATCTACCAGTGGAGGTTGCTGAGGGGAGGATGACTCCTAATGATGGCTGGAACAGCGCTAATGGAATGGCAAACACAGAAACATGTGTTTGATACCATTTCACTCGAGCCATTACCATGAGCTTGTCCTCCCCAATTAAGGTGCCACCAACCTCCTGTGCCATCTACCCGTCCACTCATGTCGACTTAAACACACGTAATCTTCCATATGGATTATGAGTAGTGGTCAAGTCCGGCTTTAGCTTGCAGCCAGGTGTACGATGCCTGACAGGTATGTCTCTCTACACTATGCAGCTACCACATTACAAGTTGTTTATAGTAATTCTTTAATACAAATTACTACCTGCACCTGTGGTAGATGCATGGTATATGAGGAGAAAAAGCAGCACGCCCTAGAATGAAAAGGTTTTCTTTGTTGTTGTATCCCAGGCTGACGTGTTATTTTACGAGTTGAATTATGACTGAAATGAATACACAGCCATTGTTGAATCTTTTCTGTCCCTGTGGATGAGAGAAAATAAGTCCAGGGAAGGAAGGATTGCAGTTGCTCTCTTATCCTTTTTAAAGAAGCAAACCTACACAGAAAATTGTCCAAAACTAAGAAACAAAAACAACAAAAAAAAGAAATTATAACAACTCAAACGGAAGGAGTTAGCATTTTGGCGCAGTCCAGGCAGTGCTGAGGGGGATAGTTTGGCCTGCTCTTTGTTCGGGTTCTTGTTGGATGTGGGGGGTGGGGTCAGCCTTGCACTACCCTGTGCTCTCAGTCCAGCTCGATGGGGCTGCCGTGCTCCTGTGCTTCCTCTCCCTCCTCATCCTCACCTGAGCCCATCAGGCTGTTCAACAGGTTCCCTGACAGATACAGAACACACTTGAATGAAACACAAACATACCGTTTCACCAACAGCTTTCAATGGTGATCAGAACGGCTTGTGAAAATGGTGCTTAGTTCATGCCTGGTATTTAAGAGATGACAGTCACAAGCACTTACCTAGCAATCCACCATATGATGAAGACTGTTTGGGTGGCACCCCGAAGAAAAGCTGTCCTATCCTGTCGAGATACTGATGCAGCAGGCAGTCAATGTAACAGGAGGGGTAGAGGAGAAGCAAAAAAAGTCATTAGACACCATGCCGAGTTACAATGCTACATGAGGAACACTCATTAAAGGGTCAAGCTCACCTCATTATACATAGGGTCCCTCTTCAGGGAAGGCTGATACTGCTCACATAGCACCGTGAACACTGTTAATTTGCCTCTGCAGAAGAGAACACAAAAAGTTGAGGCAAATTTATGAGAACCTGGAAAAAAAATGTGTTTTATTACCTGAAGGTTTTGGTGGTTGAATAAACAAGGCCTTACCCATCCACTGCCAGCAAGAGAAACCAGATAAAGTTGAGCAAGGGCTGCACAAAGGGAGGATCCTTCTCTATTGAGGGGTGTTTCTGCGTATATGTGCTGAAAACTACAGACGCACTGTTTTTGTTCTTTAAACAGAGGAACCTGAGCAGGAAGAGGAAAGAGGGGCAGAGGTGAACAAGCAATTAAACAGCGGAACAAGCAGCTTTTTTTGACAGATTGAAAACGGATCAGGGTGCAGGGAGACAGAGACTTACTGCAGGACGGCCTGTGCCACAAACATGTCCACCTCACTGCGAAAGCCCCGCTGCGCCGAGTACTCCACCAGCATCTGGGCACAGCCCTCTCCATCAGAGGAGTGCAAGAAGTGGTAGCGAGACTCACTGTAGTTTTGCTCTAAACAGATAGAATGGTATCATATTCAACCTCTGTTCAGGGAAACATGAAAATGATATCCTTGCAGTTTAATGTTCAGAGTTTTCTACTGAATACCTTTCCACAAGGTGACTGCTAGGAGCTGATGCAGTTTGGGGGCGCCCAGCTTCCCCGAGCCACCTGTGGACCATTTGAGTGCGCGGGACACAAATGCTACTCTCTCTGGGGAGTTAGGGTCCATCAAACTGAACAGCTTAGCCAGGTGCTCTGAAATTACAACCCAGAGGAGCTTAACACACTGACACTAACTGTGTTTATACTGTTTAACTTCAATTCATTATATACACACACACACACACACGTTAGCTCACCTAAGTCTTCGTCCTCCACCTTTGCCTCGGATTTCTCCAAAGACTCTAGCACCAACATTGACAGGTCTGCAGCACTGTTAAGCTGTGGATGACAAAAACCTGTAATTTGCCACAGAACTCACAACTGTTTAGCTGTGGATAATTAAAATTGCTATAGCCAATGCCACAAAAATGGCCGAAATGCAATGAATGCCCCTGCGTCATGACTTCTTATACCTGGTTGTAGCTGAAGAAGAGCTGGGCGCCATTGTACATCAACTCCCTGGCATCGGTGTGCTTTGCCTGTGAAATATACCTGTGTCAAACAGAGATGGCAAATGTCATGTCACTGACAAACTGAATTCAAACCAGGCTAAGCAAGTGACAATATCAATCAAATGTATTTATAAAGCCCTTTTTACATCAGCCGAGTGACAGTATGGATGTTAGTGTGGTGGTCCCCTGCCTAGGAAATAATGAGGGCTGAAAAGTAATACTCAGTCACTGGGCCAACATTTCTCAATACACGACAGTAAATCACAGTTAACTGTCAGTTACTAGGCACACACAGTTCTCATGTGAAGTTAGGCTACTTGTCATGACAGTCAAAAACATTGAAGTACAACAGTAAGTGAATGAATTAAACCCAATGACAGATGACACCATCGTTATTAAAATAGTGATGGAAGGTTAGGAACCATGGGCAATACCAACACCTATAGCTAAATTGATTGTGCATGTGTAGCAAAGACGACTAGCTACCTAACGTTAGCTGGTTAGGACATGTAAGTTAGCTAAAACAAACTAGCTTGCTCACGTTGGCTAACGACACACTCTAGCTATCGATATAGCCAGCTAGCGTTAGCTACTACTTGTATCTGAGATGATTGTTACTGGGCTAGAGATGACAGTCTGATTATCAGTGTGTCAGGTCAGTGAACTGTATCTTTACTAAACAAAAACCTACACTTGTGGGCAACTAGTTAGAAAAACGAGATGGACTGGCTAGCTAGTTAGCGTATATTGCGACATTAGCTAGGCTAGCTCGCATGCTGTGTCCCATTTTGTGACTTGGAGTGATTGACGCAATAAACTGTCCAAACAAAAAGAAGGACTGACCCGAGTGGGTGGGGCAGTACCTTGAATATACCAATCATACACTAAAATGTAAGCAGCAAGGTTAACAAGCAGAACGATCTGGAAAGGGGAGGCCCAAAAGCGAACTAATAATCTAACCGGGCTAACGAAAATTGAAATGTCTTACCTAAAAAACAAGGTTCTGTACATCTGGTGAGCCTCATAGTAATCTCCCTTTTCCACACTGGCTCGCAGTTTCCCTTCAACCCGCTGCGTTCCTCCACGGTTTCTTGCACTGGAACACTTCAGAGCCTCCTGCTCCGACATTATTATTGTTTGTTCCCAGCAACTCGGCCCAACAACCAAACGTTGACACTGACAGTGCAGAAAGCGGATACACAAAAAAAAATACCTAGCATTGACCCATTTTACTTGCCGTAGTTAGTTTTGGCTGTGGCACAGACAGAATGGGAAACACAGACACGCCACAGGGGCTATAAAGCTGAAGCATCCGTTCAGAACGTTTTCTCACCACCAAATATGGTAGTGAGAGGAAATCCAGTGGCAGGTAGTGGGAGAGGATGGAACTGGGTGAAACTGTGTCGACATTCTGCAAATGTTCTCATCGATGAAACATCTGATCTTAATACATTTTCTGTTCCCAAAACTAAAATCTGTTACGAACACAATGGATTAAGTTTTATCGACTTGACGCTTTGCCAAAGTCTTAAAAAATAGCGTTGTTTAGAAGGAGTGCAAGGTTTGTGCACATGCGCACTTCACAGAGGAGGCGTTCCCTAAAGGAAATTTATAAATACTGTATCTTTGGCGATGACCTTGTGTTGTTTACATACGAAGTCAGGTACTAGCAAAAACAGTCTGGGGCGTTAGTGACAAGATTCCCTGCTAAAGTTAGGCCATTTTAATTTCACAAATGTTGGGTTTAACACATTTTCACCGTTTTATTACAGTTTCATTTTTTTATGTGATCAAATGTTGTTGTTTTTTTTATCTACGGTCACAATGCGATAGGGTGCAGGCCAGGCAGCAGCCTGTTAGCCAGCCTGCCAGCTTAGTTGAGTCTGCCACTAGCACAGTCAGTGCAGTCAGCTCAGCTTTTTATTGAGACAGTGTCTGTGCCTCGGTCTAGGTCGGACAAAACTAAACATGGCAGTGTTGGCCTTAGCAATCTCACTGGATAAAATACCTCCTCCGTTCCTGTCATTATTGAAAGAGATTGTGATCAGTGGAGATTTTAGCATGTAAATCTTGGTGGGGCAAACAAACAAAAAAATGTTTTAGATGCCAGCAAATCCATGATACAACACAACACTAAACAATACATGAATTGCACTGTAGCGGTTTCAAACGGTGCCCACAAACTGCTAGTGCCTACATAAAGCTGTCCCAACAGCAGAGCTTTCTTTTCAGCACCATGGAGTGAATCCTTACCACTTGCTACACCTGGCTATCAGCGGAGCCTTGTCTGGCACCAAAACAGTTCATTCAGCCTCATTTACTGCCTTAAAAAAAAACATAGCTGATATGGCTGACTTGCTTAAACAAATGTGGTTTCTATTGACAATTAGGATGTACAAACTATGGCATAAGGGGACAACGAGCAGATTAGAGGCAATCTGTAATTTCGATTAAGACATAATGAGCAAGCTAGGACGGACATAGTCAATGTAATTATTTGTTCAGCACTTTTGAAATGTACAGCAACAGAATTCAGAACATGGGCTGTTCTTACAGTATTCTCCCTGTACACCAAGTCAGAACCGTAGGATAAATAAAGGGGGCATATAAGCAGACAATAAAAACTCTTACAATATTCGATGATTACATTTCTCTAAAACAGGCTATAGGGAGAAAGGGACCAAATTATTAGGGTGAGGCATATAGGCTGCTAACAGCTTACTGCACAACATTCACTTACTATTACTTTCTTAGTTACAGTATACATATCTCCCTGGCATATTACATAATTTATGCAGCTGTAACCGATGTGAAATGGCTAGTTAGTTAGCGGTGGTGCGCGCTAATAGCGTTTCAATCGGTGACGTCACTCGCTCTGAGACTTGAAGTAGGGTTTCCCCTTGCGTTGCAAGGGCCGCGGCTTTTGTGGCGCGATGGGTAACGATGCTTCGGTGGGTGTCAGTTGTTGATGTGTGCAAGGGTCCCTGGTTCGAGCCCGGGTTGGGGCGAAGAGAGGGACGGAACCTACACTGTTACATTGATGCTGTTGACCCGGATCATTGGTTGCTGCGGAAAAGGAGGAGGTCAAAGGGGGGGTGAGTGTAACCGATGTGAAATGGCTAGTTAGTTAGCGGTGGTGCGCGCTAATAGCGTTTCAATCGGTGACGTCACTCGCTCTGAGACTTGAAGTAGGGTTTCCCCTTGCATTGCAAGGGCTGTGGCTTTTGTGGCGCGATGGGTAACGATGCTTCGTGGGGTGTCAGTTGTTGATGCGTGCAAGGGTCCCTGGTTCAAGCCCGGGTTGAGGCGAAGAGAGGGACGGAACCTACACTGTTACACAGCAGCATACAATACTTTTTTGGACTCACCTTGTTGTGCTGTGCTCACTTGAACAGGAAGGTGGCGCAGCTGTCCTTGTGGGCAAATTTTGTCATCAAAATGTGTCATCAAGGTTCTGGAATTTTCTGGATTTATGGTGCTTTCAAGACAACTGGGGGGGAAACAAGGTTGAATCATGACGTCAGTGATCTTCAGGTCAGAGCTCTAGAAAGAGGCCTGAGTTCTCGACTTGGAATTCCGAGTTGGATGACCGTTCAAAATGTATTTTCCCAGTCTGAGCTCGTTTTTTTCTGAGTTCCCAGTTGTCTTGAACTCACTGAAGTCTGAGATTTCCCAGTTCCCGAATTTCCAGTTGTTCTGAACCCGACAGAAATCATGTTGGATTGACAGCATGAATGTTTATCCTTTTAAGCTTGGAAAAGAGGCCCTTAAACCCAGACTTGGACCACATCCCACCCCATTGAATAGCACACTAGTGATTGGCTTTAGTAACGCTTGCAGTTAACCGCCACTGATTCCTTCCAAACCACTCATTGTTGAACTTGTCCAATGGCCGATGAGCACGGATACGTTGTATCTATAATTTCTCTTCATATGACAATGATTGAAAAGGATTTGCCAGTAGATTGTCGACGTGATTCATGAAGATGACTACTTGTCTAGCTTGCTAGCTAAGATTTTGAAAGTATGATGTTGACCAGATCATTCCATCAAACCTTTTTTTTATACCCCTTTTCATGGTATCCAATTGGTAGTTACAGTCTTGTCTCATTGCTGCAACTCCCGTACGTACTCGGTATAGGCGAAGGTCGAGAGCTGTGCGTCCCCCGAAACACAACCCAACCAAGCCGCACTGCTTCTTGACACAATGTCCACTTAAACCGGAAGCCAGCCGCACCAATATGTTGGAGGAAACACTGTACAACTGGCAACTGTGTCAACGTGCACTGCGCATGGCCCGCCACAGGAGTCGCTAGTACGCGATGTGACAAGGAAATCCCTGCCGGCCAAACCCTCCCCTAACCCGGACGATGCTGGGCAAATTGTGCGCCGCCCCATGGGTCTCCCAGTTGCGGCCAGCTGCAACAGAGCCTGTACTCAAACCCAGAATCTCTAGTGGCACAGCTAGCACTGCGATGCAGTGCCTTAGACCACTGCCCCATTCGGGAGGCCTCAGTCCACCAAATGAGGAGAGTTACAAACTTCACACACCAGTCAGAGTTATACTTAAACTACATATTTAATGATGAGCTTTGTATTAGCAATGACTTTCAATGATGCGCTATCTCTAATGAACCATTGAAAAGTGACAACACAAAGGTACAAAGATATTTTATAGCCATGATACACCCCTCTCAACCTACATGACGAACAACAGATACATAGAATGGTCACAAGGTTAAGATTTGTATGAAAGATATCTATAAAACATAGCAGACAGCAACTGCTGTGTCAACAGTTGTCTGGTCTGGTGTCTGGTCCTCCTACTCCAAACTGGAACCGTCTCTCCCTGGTATGGTATAGAACAGAACAATTAGCTCATGTTCTCTGGAATGCTCTTTAGGCTTTATTACCCAAAGACATCGTAAATCTCCTCTGTCAGTGCTATCTCATAGAGGTCCTTCCTCAGTAGAACACACACACAATAGTTAACAGAATACTCTATTCTGTTGAATATTACAACCATTATAATACAATACAAGCATTATAACATAATCTTGCAATTTTCCACGACACATCATTTTATCTGTGGCCAATGACGTTGAGCCTTCTTGGATGGGCACTTATAATGTAACTCTATGGCAGCACTCAAGGGGCTTCAATTTTCGAGCTCTCCCCATAGATTTTGCGGTGACGTAGTGTCCCCATGAGTGGCAAAACACTGAGCCAATCACGAAGCGACTAGAGAACATTACCAACCACTACACACCGTATTTTCCGCTGGCTGCCCCACCACCACAGAAAGCACTGAGCTAGGATGAAACACCTGCATTTTGGAGCTGCCTTACTCAAAAAAGCAAAAAAGAGACCATGTTTGTATGAAGCTTTTTAAAATTGTTTGCAAACTGATATGGGACATGTATTAATGCCAAAATAACATGCAAAACAGGCAATAAAATATCTCTACATATTCGTTTTTTTGCTAAACAGGTGGGGCTTGCCCTGAATGACGGCTCGCCACTGATTGTGATAATATCTCACATCTCAAAATAGGACTACATAATGTTAGATCCCTTACTTCGAAGGCAGTCATAGTCAATTAACTAATCACTGATCATTACCTTGATGTGATCTTAATGTGATTGGCCTGACTGAAATATGACTCAAGTCTACTCACCTCAGATTAGATGTGAGTCGGACGGGATGGATACCCTACAGATACCCGACCAGGCCCAGATCCCCGCCATTCGCTGGAGAAGGAAACAGAGATTTTGCGGAAAAAGATCAGGGTGCCTTGTGAGGATCAGGCGACGAGTGACTAATCAGCCTTTGCCTTCTGTCACGTTCAATCGCTGGAAAATAAATTGGACGAACTGTAAGCACATATATCCTACCAACGGGACATTAAAAACTGTAATATCTTGTGTTTAACCGAGTCGTGGCTGAACGACGACATTAAGAACATACAGCTGGCGGTTTATTAACTATATCGGCAGGATAGAACAGCAGCCTCTGGTAAGACACAGGGCGGGGGCCTATGCATATACGTAAACAACAGCTGGTACACAATATCTAAGGACGTCTCGAGGTTAAGTGTCTCATGAAAAGCTGTAGACCACACTATCTACCTAGAGAGTTTTCATCTGTATTTTTCATAGCTGTCTACATACCACCACAGACCGATGCTAGCACTAAAACCGCACTCAATGAGCTGTATACCGCCATAAGCAAACAGGAAAACGCTCATTCAGAGGCGGTGCTCCTAGTGGCCGGGTACTTTAATGCAGGGAAACTTAAATCAGTTTTACCTCATTTCTATCAGCATGATAAATATGCAACCAGAGGGAAACATTTTTTTACTCCACACACAGAGACACGTACAAAGCTCTCCCTCACCCTCCATTTGGCAAATCTGACCATAATTCTATCCTCCTGATTCCTGCTTACAAGCAAAAATTAAAGTAGGAAGCACCAGTGACTCGGTCTATAAAAAAGTGGTCAGATGAAGCAGATGCTAAACTACAGGACTGTTTTGCTAGCACAGACTGGAATATGTTCCGGGACTCTTCCGATGGCACTGAGGAGTACACTACATCAGTCACTGGCTTTATCAATAAGTGCATCGAGGACGTCCGTCCTCATGGATTACAGGCAACATTCGCACTGAGATAAAGGGTAGAGCTGCCGCTTTCAAGGAGTGGGACTCTAACCCGGAAGCTTATAAGAAATCCCGCTATGCCCTCTGATAAACCATCAAACAAGCAAAGCGTCAATACAGGACTAAGATTGAATCCTACTACACCGGCTACGACACTCGTCGGATGTGACAGGGTTTGCAAACTATTACAGACTACAAAGGGAAGCATAGCCGAGAGCTGCCCAGTGACACGAGCCTACCAGACGAGCGAAACAACTTCTATGCTCGCTTTGAGGCAAGTAACACTGAAACATGCATGAGAGCATCAGCTGTTCCGGACGACTGTGTGATCACGCTATCCGCATCTGATGTGAGTAAGACCTTTAAACAGGTCAACATTCACAAGGCCACAGAGCCAGACCACAGTTGTTTTCACCATATATTCTACATATTGGTTGATGTCATTCGGAAACACAATGTCAACTTTCATTGCTATGCGGACGACACAATTGCCTACCCTGGAAGCCTGTGTTTCAGACATGAGGAAGTGGATGGCGGCAAATGTTTCACTTTTAAACTCAGACAAAACAGAGATGCTAGTGCTAGGTCCTAAGAAACAAAGAGATCTGATGTTTGATCTGACAATTAAATTTGATGGTTGCACAGTCGTCTCAAATGAAACTGTGAAGGACCTCTGCGTAACTCTGGACCCTGATCTTTCTTTTGACGAACATATCAAGAATATTTCAAGGGCAGGATTTTTACATCTTCCTAATATTGCAAAAATCAGAAACTTTTGTCCAAAAATGAATCCATGCTTTTGTCACTTCTAGATTAGACTACTGCAATGCTCTACTCTCCGTCTATCTGGATAAAGCACTAAATTAACTTCACTTAGTACTAAAGGCAGCTAGAATCTTGACTAGAACAAAAAAATGATATCATATTACTCCAGTGCTAGCCTCTCTACACTGGTTTCCTGTTAAGGCTAGGGCTGATTTCAAGGTTTTACTGCTGACCTACAAAGAATTACAAGGACTTGTTCCTACCTATCTCTCCGATTTGGTCCTGCCGTACATACCTACACGTACGCTACGGTCACCATATGCAGACCTCCTTATTGTCCCTAGAATTTCTAAGCAAACAGCTGGAGGCAGGGCTTTCTCCTATAGAGCTCCATTTTTATGGAATGGTCTGCCAATCAATGTGAGAGACGCAGACTTGGTCTCTACCTTTAAGTCTTTACTCATCTCTTCAGTAGGTCTTATGATTGAGTGTAGTCCTGTCTGGTTTTGCGCCCCCTCTGGCTCTTGTGGTGGACAAGATTTTTGTGGGCTATACTCAGCCTTGTCTCAGTGTAGTAAGTTGGTGATCTGTTGATATCCCTTCAGTGGTGTGGGGGCTGTGCTTTGGCAAACTGGGTGGGATTATATCCTGCCTGGTTGGCCCTGTTCACCAGACGTGCAAACTTGTCGTGCTGCTGCTCCAGTTTCAACTGTTCTGCGTGCGGCTATGGAATGCCGACCTGTTCACTGGACTTGATACGTTGTCCCCGACCTGCTGTTTTCGACCCTCTCTCACCCTCTCTCTCGCCCTCTCTCTCTCCCTCTCTACCGCACCAGCTGTCTCGACCTCTGAGTATTCAGCTATGGAAAGCCAAATGAAATTTACTTCTGAGGTACTGACCTGTTACACCCTCTACAACTACTGTGTTTATTATTTGACCCTGCTGGTCATCTATGAACGTTTGAACATACAATGTTCCACATTGTAGAATAATAGTGAAGACATCTAAACTATGAAATAACACAAATGGAATAATGTAATAACCAAAAAAGTGTTTTATAAAAAATATATTTATATTCTTCAAAGTAGCCATCCTTTGCCTTGATGACAGCTTTGCACACTCTTGGCATTCTCTGAACCAGCTTCACCTGGAATGCTTTTCCAACAGTCTTGAAGGAGTTACCACATATGCTGAGCACTTGTTGGCTGCTTTTCCTTCACTCTGTGGTCCAACTCATCCCAAACCATCTCAAGGGAGCATGATTATCCACAATAGTATTGAAGACATCTGCAAAAAGGCTGAAAGCTAAATCAGGTTCAGGGATAGTGAGCGGAAATATAATCAAGATCACATGAAAAAAAACCTGTACACTGAAGTTTTTAAATAGGCTCTTTGTGATGATACAAGGCTCAGATTTTTGTATTCTCACATCTCTAACACGAACAACTGGGTAATGGTCTCTACTGTCTTGCGTGAAGACACCAGTAGAAACACACTGAGTATACAAAACATTAGCAACACCTTCCTAATATTGAGTTGCACCTCCCTTTTTACCTCAGAACAGCCTCAATTCGTCAGAACATGGACTCTACAAATTCTTGATACACACGAGAAACTGTTGAGCATGACAAACCAAGCAGCGTTGCAGTTCTTGAAACAAACAGGTGCGCATACCCCGCTCAAATTCACTTAAATATTTTGTCTTGCCCACACATACACGATCCATGTCTCAATTGTTTCAAGGCTTAAAAATCATTCTTTAGCCTGTCTCCTCTCTTTCATCTCCGCTGATTGAAGTGGATTTAACATGTGACATCAATGAGGGATCATAGCTTTCACTTGGTCAGTTTATGTCATGGAAAGAGTAGGTGTTCTTAATGTTTAGTATACAATGATATTTCTCTGGTGTATTTGTTAAAATAAGATCAATCAGGGTTGACTTTGAAGGATCTTTAGGGTTGGGCTGTGTAGGCTTAGTCACCAGCTGGGTTACCAGCCTTACCTCCCTTATCCTATCTCATTTGCACACACTGTTTATAGACTTTTTCTACTGTATTATTGACTGTATGTTTGTTTATTCCATGTGTAACTCTGTGTTGTTGTTTGTGTCGAACTGCTTTGCTTTATCTTGGCCAGGTCGCAGTTGTAAATGAGAACTTGTTCTCAACTAGCCTACCTGGTTAAATAAAGGTGAAATAAATCAAATAAAAAGGTTTAGTCAGGTTTTTCATCATTATACATCTTTTAGGTTGTCTGTAGCCTGCATTTACCAATCATAATTTAGGTCACCCAGGATAATAACTTCTGATTTAGTAAAAGAAGACAACAAACTAGTTAACTCCTCAAGTGCACAAAGGTTAGCCGAGGGAGGACGATAGACCCCTATAACAGTTATGGATACATTTTTCCCCAGACAAAGGCTTGAAGATAGTAGCAAAAAATGTTGGCAGAGGTAAATGGATTTCATTTACATTTACGTCATTTAGCAGACGCTCTTATCCAGAGCGACTTACAAATTGGTGCATTCACCTTATGATATCCAGTGGAACAACCATTTTACAATAGTACATCTATATCTTTTTTTGGGGGGGGGGGGTTAGAAGGTTTACTATATCCTATCCCAGGTATTCCTTAAAGAGGTGGGGTTTCAGGTGTCTACGAAAGGTGGTGATTGACTCCGCTGTCCTGGCGTCGTGAGGGAGTTTGTTCCACCATTGGGGTGCCAGAGCAGCGAACAGTTTTGACTGGGTTGAGCGGGAACTGTGCTTCCGCAGCGGTAGGGGGGCCAGCAGGCCAGAGGTGGATGAACGCAGTGCCCTTGTTTGGGTGTAGGGCCTGATCAGAGCCTGAAGGTACGGAGGTGCCGTTCCCCTCACAGCTCCGTAGGCAAGCACCATGGTCTTGTAGCAGATGCGAGCTTCAACTGGAAGCCAGTGGAGTGTGCGGAGGACCGGGGTGACGTGAGAGAACTTGGGAAGGTTGAACACCAGACGGGCTGCGGCGTTCTGGATGAGTTGTAGGGGTTTAATGGCACAGGCAGGGAGCCCCGCCAACAGGGAGTTGCAGTAATCCAGACGGGAGATGACAAGTGCCTGGATTAGGACCTGCGCCGCTTCCTGTGTAAGGCAGGGTCGTACTCTGCGAATGTTGTATAGCATGAACCTACAGGATCGGGTCACCGCCTTGATGTTAGCGGAGAACGACAGGGTGTTGTCCAGGGTCACGCCGAGGCTCTTAGCACACTGGGAGGAGGACACAATGGAGTTGTCCACCGTGATGGCGAGATCATGGAAAGGGCAGTCCTTCCCCGGGAGGAAGAGCAGCTCCGTCTTGCCGAGGTTCAGCTTGAGGTGGTGATCCGTCATCCACACTGATATGTCTGCCAGACATGCAGAGATGCGATTCGCCACCTGGTTATCAGAAGGGGGAAAGGAGAAGATTAATTGTGTGTCGTCTGCGTAGCAATGATAGGAGAGACCATGTGAGGATATGACAGAGCCAAGTGACTTGGTGTATAGCGAGAATAGGAGAGGGCCTAGAACTGAGCCCTGGGGGACACCAGTGGTGAGAGCACGTGGTGCGGAGACGGATTCTCGCCACGCCACCTGGTAGGAGCGTCCTGTCAGGTATGACAAGATTTCAGTTAATAAGAAACAGAGAAAATATGTTTTATAAGAATGGCCATTCCACCACCTCTACACTCTCTGTCAGCGCTGAACACATTATAACCCTCAATATTAAAGCTGCAATATGTAACTTTTTGGGTGACCCAACCAAATTCACATATTAATCTTTATTATAGTTCTGTAATGCTCATTGAAAGCGAGTCTAATAAGCGGTAGATCTGTTCTAGGTTTTGTTTTTTGAGTTTTTTACTTTTGGTTTTTGTACACCAGCTTCAAACAGCTGAAAATATCATATTTTTGGTTTTGTAAAATATATTTCACACTGATTTAGATAGAGAATAATTGTACTATATTATACTTGCTTGTTTTGTCACATAAACTGATATTAGGTGAACTATTAGAATTTAGCAACCAGGAAATGGCAGAGATATTTCTGCATAGTGCATCTTTAATATCAGAGTCCAGAATATCTCAAGAGTTCCAAGTCTCAGTCAATACCAGAGTGTCTGGATTCATCTGCATAGCCCAGATCTTGATGTAATCCAGTTTAGGAAGTACAGTCCTAATGTTCAGATGCATCAACCCAAGTCCTTTACGATTTTTAAAGTCACAAGGAATCTCCAACTTTCAGAAGGCGGTTGCAGGCCTTGTCTGATGGTTGATATTGATATAGTTGGTATGGCTATAAGATTGCATAGAACTGCACCATTTGGTCTATCCCTATTAGTAATAGAGGAAGGAGTAGATATTGGAATTACTTTTTTAGCACCATAGGCCCTGAGGCCGCAGCCAATGTCAATATGAGGAACTCTCAGAGTAACCAATGATGGAATGTTATAAACTGAACTGCATGGGCTTTGGTTGCTATCGTGCAACAGCCCAAGCCCTCTACGTGATGTGAAAACCGAGGGGGTATTCAAGTTTATGGAATTCACAGTGCACTGGGTGAGAAGACTACAGATCTAAGTGTGGAATTCAAACGAATGGGTACAAGATTACAACTGACAACACCCCTGGCAGTATAGACAACAGTACGACGATAACGCTTACAAAGGATGAGCGGGGCTTGGTTTGTCTCTGAGTCAATATTATGAGTATTGAATATACAGTGTATATAATAGTATATTTTATCACTGCCTCAAAGATTATATCACAAAAGCTTAGTGTGGTTAGGCTAGAATTTCTATGCTGTATATTTGCCACCTGTGAGTGTGAGATCATCACTGGTCCACTGATGGCGCATCTAGCTAACATTAGCATTTGCCACTGAGCTAACATTAGGAACAACAAATTGTAATTGGTACCATATCATACGCATTGCAAATTTGTAACATATTGTACGAATTGCAATACATAATAGAAATTATAATTCGTAGAATATCATACGAAATGGATGACGGACATTCCAAACGTAACATATACTAATTTCAGTGCCCCGTATTTGTTTACGATGTTATGTCTGCCCCGGAGTCCAGGTTGCACTAGGCCATGGCTCCAGCAGACCTGCTCTGACTTGGGGCCAAAGTTAGGCCACTGGTACTTTTCAGCATGCTTTTACATAACAATGGCTAACTGTGAACATGGGTTTACATCTTCGACGGTTAACACCTTCTCAAAAAGCAATGGTCTTGATTATGCAGTTATTGATCCTGCTCTTCACAAGTCCTCACTTTCAGCCCTAGATATGGAAACACTTCCCTAGTATAAAAAAAATCTGGATGTATACACTAGTGTAACACTGCTGTTACAGTCAAAAAGCAGCATGAGTCGTGTTCACTGAGCAGCTCCTGTGTGAGAATATAGCTACTCTTTGCTACTGCTGCCCCTCCCTTATTGTTGAGTACAGCGACCCCTACTGGGCGAGAGATACTACCACCCCAGATGACTAGCTACCACTAGGGACTGCTGCATTTGAGAATTCTGCACCAAGCATTTTCTTCTCTGTTCAGAATAGGATATTTAAAAAAAAAAAAAAAAAATGTCCATAGAGCATTATTGCCATTTACTGGACATGTTGGGTCAGAATCTGTGTGAATGGGGGCACACTTCAGTAAGATGGGTGGAGAAACAGACTTTAACCAAGCTGTGCCTGTAGGGCATGATAAAACAAAAACATCCACATTTCCTTTCAAAGATACTTAAAAAGGCAAAAATACCTTTTCAAATCAACTACTGAAAATGAAGGTCTTTATTTGAACATTTCTTACAAGTTACAAAAGACAAATAAAATTATGTAAAAAAAAATAAAACTGTATAGTCCCAAGCCAATTTACAAATAGTCTGAAAAGCCTTTACAAAAATATATTACACAGATTGCTAAATCAGTAAGTCGGGACAGACAAATACATAATGAGATTTACAACTGGGCACTTGTAGATTATCGATAAAAGGTTAATGGTCAAAGCCTGATTTCTGTGGCTGAAGGGACCAGTGCAAGATATCCTTAACTTACTTGAGCAGTAATTCCCTTTAAAAAACAAACAAAATCTAAATTTTAATAACTGCAGCATATACATCTTTCAAAGCATTTGACATTAGTAGACTTAAAATGACATACTATTGACAAAATGTACACGTTTACATTATTCGTAAGAGAACATGCTAAAACCTGGTTTAACCATGTGCGAGAAGGGGCTCAACACGCAATAATCCAGTTTGGTCTCAGAATACGTATAGCTCATGTCTAAATAGACTGAGAAAAATGTACTTGAAACATTTTTCAACCAGTAGTAAAGCACCGATTGTCATCCAATCATTTTTTGCATAATATGCCTCCAGTCATCCGCACAACATTCAATTGTAGGCAGGGTGGTCTGTTCTGTGCCATCAGTCGATACTGGGCTGACCGTGCACTCTGATGCGGTACAGGCAGGTGTACTCTGTGTGTCCCCAGTTGGACAGCACCCGAACCTCAATGGTCTGATAGGCTTTATCGTTCTCCTCCTGCGGATAGATAGCAAAGGACACTCAGTTTACACTCAAGTAGCAAGACCTATAACTTGCCAAGCCACCATCTCTAATCGTGCTAGAGATAAAAATGCCATGTGGACAGTGTCGGGAAAGCTACTCTGAAATCATAGTTTACAAAACTACCAATTACTTAAGATGCTAAAGCAAGCTAAATATACTGTAGTTTACTTAACTAAAGCTACTTTGAAACAGTAGTTCACTACATCCAAGCTAGTTTGTGATAAATTATCATATCTAAATCTGAAATGTCATAGACGAACAATTGCAAGAACAAATCACTCTGTAATCAGACGTTAACACAATGTGTAACTGAGCCTATTAATCACAAAAACGTGTTTTCAAGTGAGAATTAGGAAGGTCTGATAGCGAAAAAGGACATTCTTGCATATTTCATTTTCTTTTTGCAAAAACAGTGTGTAGTTCCAGTAGTTAGTTACTTTTTTCCCGTGTAGCGGTATAGCTAACTACTGAAAGAAACACACCAAGATTTGAATTAAGTTCATCTACCACCAAGCTACTGCAAAATGTAGTTAAACAACATGTAGTTCACTACTCCCCAACACTGCATGTGGACTACTTACATAACATCTACATCTGACCAATCAAGCCCGTTGAGGCAGTGTTGAAGTGCACTTACGGTGACGGGATAAGTCTGTAGCGCGTCCCCATCCTCCTGGTAGGTGTAGCTGCCAAGTAGCTTACCCTCCTCCTGGTATTCATCATCCAGACCCTGGAAACCGACGACACAGTTAGAAAACAGCAGAGAGTCACAGCAGTAAGTGTGTCAATCAGTACTGCTTCACCAGAGCACATTCACAGTAAACGTGACTGACTTGAGCGTCTACTAGGTGTTCTTCTGAATGGCTTGCTAAGACCGTAATAGCCAACATGTGAAATGTTAAATTGGGTAAGAAGTGTCGTTTGCATGGCTTACATAGACGTTAAACTGGCGCGGGGCGCTGTCGATGTTGCCTGTTGGCGACAGGTCTTTGGGGATGTGCTCCAATGAGAAGGCAGAGGGCACGATCCTCATTGAGAGACGCACCACCAGGTATCCATGGGAACCCTGAAACGCCCAGCAGTTCCCTGGATGGACGTCGGGCTGCAGTGGGAGAGAGAGGGCGAGCATTGATCAGACCAGTGGATGAATGTGTTGGCTAAGGCAGTATCAGGAACTAAAACTTTTCCAATATAATCCGTTCATGTAATAAAATCACCAAGCCATCAAAAAAGACTAGTCTCATGTGGTCACTTGAGTCGTACCTGTATGACCACACGAGGAGACTGTGAGAAGTACCAGAGTGGGAGGCCGAACAGACTCATCAGTGCCGTCTTTGTCTCATACGTCTCAGAGCAGCGAGTGCCCAGGATGTTGCCACCTGCACACACGCAGCCATGATGTCACTTTCACGACTGTACACAATGTCAGCCACCCTCACAACGAGGGCATAGCTGAAGCCAGTCATGGCAGAAACAGTTTACTGTACAAAGCCAAAACAGATCATTGTAAATAATAGGCAGTAGACAAACAGTCAACGTAGGTCTCCACGCCCCGCCACCACAACAGCTGTGAAACTTTACCTCCAGACTCCAGAGCATAGTCCACCAGGCCGGTCCGATCCTGGGAGTAGAGTTTCAGAGCATTCTTCACAATCAGCTGCACATGCTGAAGGAGCAAGAGGGGAACAGAGTTGTTGGGTGAGGAACTGGAATAATGCAGACAGACAATAAATAAGTCATTTAGAACACCAAAACACTGAATCTAATTTAAAACAATATTAAAAAAGTATATATGGCCTCCCGAGTGGCGCAGCGGTCTAAGGCACTGCATCGCAGTATTGCGGCGTCACTTCCGGCCGTGACCGGTAGTCCGATAAGGCGGCACTCAATTTGCCCAGCATCGTCCGGGTTAGGGGAGGGTTTAGCCGGGGGAGGCTTTACTTGGCTCATCGCACTCTAGTGACTCCGTGTGGCGGGCCGGGCACCTGCAAGCTGACTCTGGTTGTCAGTTTAACGGTGTTTCCTCCGACACATTGGTGCGGCTGGCTTCCGGGTTAAGCGAGCGGGTGTTAAAAAGCGCAGCTTGGCGGGTCGGGGGACGCATGACTCGACCTTCGCCTCTCCAGAGCCCGTTGGGGAGTTGCAGCGATGAGACAAGACCGCAACTGGATATCACAAAATTGGGGAGAAAAGGGGGGTAAAACTACAAAAACGAATTATTCAACCAACAAAAACTATAAATGTTTTTTCTTCACAAAATCGCCAAAATCAAACAACCTACCTCCTCGGACATCCCGGCCCCAACAGTGTGCATCACGGTCTGAGAGACAGTCTCAGTGCTGAGCATCTCCTGCCTGGCCCTGCTCTCCTCAAGCTGCAGGCTCACGTTCTGCAGGATGCTGAGCTCCAGGGAGGCCAGAGAGGCCTGCAGGTCGGCCCCGCTCACATAACGCTCAGAGAGCCACTGCAGTAGCGACTCAGGGAGTTCCTTCTCCCCGGGTTCGGAATCTCCGGCCAGCTCACTACCGTAGAACAGGATCCACAGTTCCCGCCTCACCTGGGCAGACACCTGCTCAGACACCTGTCACCACCACAGAGGTCAAGGGTCAACAGAGGGGATTTATACAAAAGATCTTCAGAAAAAAATATTATGCTGAGACTGAGTCAGATATAATATTGAGTGTCTATACAGGACCAGCTATTCAAAGGAATAGAAGAGGCCATCTGGAAAGGCACATACTGGAGCAATGCATGTATAGAACAGAGAGAGAGAGAGCAAGCAACTCACCATGTCATGGAGTTTGTCCAAGCGGTCACCCATGCCCTGGCATCCCATCACCCCCTGCAGGTCCTGCCTAATGCTCCCCAGTGCCGCCTCCAGCCGTTGCACCTCCGCCAGCAAGGCATCATGGGACTCACTGTCCACACCCACAATTGAAGGGCACACACAGGGAGCAATATTCAACACCACTCGTGATTTCATTCAATTATTACAATCCAAAGGGTTGTGTGCTGAACTCACCTGACTGGCACAGGAACTGGCGTGGCACTGGCAGTCTCAACATGCCTCCTCTGCACCTCCTGAAGACATCATCAACATAACATGGATATATGACAACAAATACATTTTATACAGGTTCTACAGTAAGGTCTGTACATTTATATAAAATATTTTACCTCTATTTAACCAGGCAAGTCGATTAAGAACAAATTCTAATTTACAGTGAGGGCAAAAGGCCTTCTGTGGGGACGGGGGCTATACATAGAACGTAGTATAGGATCTATGGATGTGTACCTCTGTCTTGGCAGCCAGTGTCTGCAGTAGAACCTCTAGTTGAGCAAGACGAGACTCTTGGCCCTGCTGCTGCACCACAACCTGCTCCTCCACAACACAGGAAGAGATTAATGAGCATCACATCCTGCACAACACAGGAAGAGATTAATGAGCAGAGGTTAAAAAGAAAGTATATATATATATATATTTTTTTTTAAAGTTACCCAAGTAAGCGGACCACATTATATTACAGGCACAATTACTATCTGCTCCCTGAAATGGACCCGACTATCCAACCTGGAGAATCACCTGTTCCCTCTGCAGTGCTGCATCCTTCTCCATCTCTCTCCTCAGTAGGGTTAGTTTCTCCTCCAGCAGGCCAGACACCCACAGCCCCATGCCATCCCTGTCCGTCTGGGTCTCCAGCTGCTCTCGTAGAGAATGGTAGAGACCCAGCACTTCTCCGTGCTGCTGCTCCTGCCTCTGGCCACCTCCCTCCACCTTCTCCCACAGGTGGGCCAGCCTCTGCTCCAACTGGGCCAGGCGCTCAGAGTCCACAGACACGGCCACACTGCCTGGCTGTTCACATACAGGGGAGGGGGATAGGTCAGCTATACAGAGTATCAGGCCTTATCCATAGAATTGGAAGGTCTTAAGGAAGCTGACAATTATATAATGGTTGATTGAATACGTGCATCAACACCCCCCCTACCTGTGAGACAGTTGGTGGTAGTGGTGGTGGAGTCATGGTGGACTGCCCGTCTTTGGTCTGGGCTTGGGCAGAGGTGAAACTGAGGGGGTAGGCCGTCCTCCACTCAGTGACGTTAACGGCAGGCAATACAGACAGCAGGCTGGACGGACCACAGTGCCACAGAGCTGGGAGAACATCGAGAACGGAGGATTTAGGAGACGGAAGAGGTCACAGTGGCTGATTGTTCAGTACTATGGATAAGCAGCATGAGAGCTTTGGGATGGACACCGAGAGTGGTGCTACTCACCCAGGAGGATGAGGAATGGGAGCAAAATCAACAGGAGTTTGAGGAGCTTGGCAGGGTAACTACGACAACAGAAAAACACTTGTTAGTGTGATCACATATTATGGAGCTCCATCCACTACCACATACGGGTCACTGCCAAAATAATGGAAACACGAGTACATTTTTTATGTTGGCGTTTCCTTTATTTGGGCAGTTACCGGTTCCTTGAGTGTTACTCTCAGGCCCAAGAGACTCACCGTGTCAAGACGAAGACGTTGAGCAGAGAGAGAAGGGTAACCAGATGGTACCATCCAGTCCCAAGCCACCAGAAGACCCCCGTCGCTGCCTTGCCTGTAGACACAAAAGACAGACAGACAGGGAGCAGATTAGTGAGTGTTCTGCAGGAGGGGGGAGGGGTAGACGGAGGCACGTCCACACAGCACTAAGGATTAGAGAATCAAGTACATTCACCAGATGAGGTAAGAGGCAAGGACATAAATGCAGTGCAACAGGTTACGGGGTTAGTTAGTTACAGACAGAGGCGATAAAGAAGGCTGTGTTCTCTGTCAGCGTGGATGCACAGTACAGCAGAGAGGAGCCTTTAAGGGGAGCACAGCTTTAGAAAAATCGCACCACACCATCAAACTTCTGTACAGTGTGACAAATCGCTCCCACCGACTTTAAAATGCCCAGAGAGACGGGAGCAGCAGGCAGAGGGGGGGGATCAGTTCCTAGCCTAACGTATAGAGCAGTGAATTAGAAATGATGAAACGCAAAGGAAGTGAGACAGGTAAGAAGGTGAAACGGCAGTTAGTCATCTGAAATGGGAAAAGGTTAGAGAGATAGATATACTCCAAGCCACCATTCTAATGGGTTTCACGTTAGGTAGGCAGACACACAAACTAGCCATGGGGAGACTAGGACTAGGAGGTATCATGCAGGGGTGTATCTGGAGGCTGGTAACACACGGTAAAATTATGACCTGGGGACCTAACTGCCAACCAGGGAACCGACAGCATCCTCCTCATCACGGCCCAGACAGCTGAGCCTGCCTCCTGCCCAACCCACAACACACTTGAGCCTGGGGACCAAAACATAACTTAATCTACTTACATACAACAGTAAAATAAGGACTAAATGTAGAACTCGTTTCAAGTATATCAAGATAGGCCAGAGTTTGCTGGATTAATAGGTAACCTGTGTAAACAGCGGCGAGCCACAGTGCTCCCAACACGTGGTGTGACCAGGAGGCCCATGTGGTGTAGGTTGCGTGTGTCTCTGCATGCTGCTTCCGTTTGCAGTCATCACCTATTAGCATCAGCAGGGTGGGTGAGCAGCAAAGGCAGAAAACATGAAAATAAAAATGTTTTGAGAGAGAGAGGCAGGCTAAAATGGCAGGTAGCCTAGCAGTTAAGAGCTCTTGGCCAGTAACCGAAAGGTCGATGGTTCGAATCCCCGAGCTGGCAAGGTTGAAAAATCTGCCGTTCTTCCCTTGAGCAAGACAGTTACCCTCCCAACAACAACAACTGTTCCCCGGCGCCGAAGACGTCGATCTCCGATTGTATGCATTTAGTTGTGCGACTGACATTTCCTCTACCAAGAGTACCCTAACAAAAAGTATGTGGCAGGTGTGTGTAGTCACAAAGGTTATGAGAAGGGTTACATGAAAAATCACACCAACTCACATTATTCTATTATTCACAGAAAACACATCGTCTTGTAGTACATAGTCAAGGGTTCATGCACAAACAAAGATATCGGTGTGGAGGTCAGCTACTCACACAGAGAGCCAATCAGATTCATGTGCTTCCCGTCAGACCCCAACTCCTTTACATGCATGCTTCCGCAGTAGCTGGAGAGAGCTGCAACCAATAAGAACGAAAATCAGATAAAAACTAGCCCAACTTCATATCGATCGAGCATCCCTCTTTCCCTTCCTTCACCTGAGTGCAGAGCGAGAGAGCGAATTTGCATGTCACCAGGGCAATAGCCAAAGCGAAGGTAGCCCATTTGTTTGGGAGATAGAGGGTGAAATTTGTGGGGTAAAAGTGCCATACAAACACCCGAATAGGAAGGTGGAGTGATGTTAAAACGAGTGAGAAAGCTGTAGGCAGGAAAGCTGTGGTAGTGTCAGCCTCTGTCCCCCTGTTGAGAAAGATAGAGGACAGTCAGAAGCAGGTGACGAGGAGTTTTAGGTTAGTCAGTCAGCAGTGAGAGCCACCATGGTCATTCACACAGCCACTGCAACCTCCAGTGTCAGTGCAGATTCAGTACAGTGCAAGAGATTGGTGGACTGCAAGCAGGGGTATTCCTAACATCACGTTTCAACCAGTGACAACCAAGTACAGTCCCATGCAAATCATGCAACACCTGACTTATGGATGCCCAACCCCGATGAATAATCGTTCAGCCTCTAAAAAACCAAAGTGGAATTCTTTGGCACTCTAGCGACTCCTTGTGGCGTGCCGGGTGCCTGCAGGCTGACAACAGTCGTCAGTTGAACGGTGTTTCCTCCAACACGTTGGTGTGGCTGGCTTCCAGGTTAAGCGAGCGGGTGTTAAGAAGCACGGTTTGGCGGGTCATGTTTTCGGAGGACGCATGACTCAACCGTCGCCTCTCCCGAGCCCGTTGGGGAGTTGCAGCGACGAGGCAAGATCGTAATCACCAAATTGGGGAGAAAAAGGGGGCAAATAATCCAGATTGTATGATTATGTTGAGCTTTAGCAAAGCATTGTCAGATTTCCTGACAGCCTATGCAAATCATGTGGTGGTAGCCTATCTCAGCACTACGCCGCTGTTAAGAGTGCAGGAAAAAGTTGAGACCCACCTAAAACGATGAATTATCCTCTATCCGCATTATTTATGACACAAAAGTGGGACGCTGCAAGGCAGATATGAGAGAGACAGAGTGAAAGGCAACGATGGCGCTGTAAAGACAGCAAGAAGCCGAGCCGGCGCAGAAGCTGATACCTTCACCATTCTTGTGTGTCCTCATTAGTACACTCTTTAAGAGCAATGAGAAGACGTATGCCACAGAGGCTGCTGCCCTCCTGCTCACACGCACACAGGTGTCCGAGACGGACACCAGCAGACCTGAATCAAATCAATTCAACTTTATTGAAAATGCACAAAATAACAATGAATGTCAAATGTAAGAAAATGAAAATTGACACACTCGTGCATCAGCAATTACAAAAAAACACTGTGGATGATATGCCTTCAAATGGAATGGGAAGGAAAAACACTCCCAGATACAACACATGCAGTACTGAGCGCATACATATTATAGTACTTGGCTCTCACCCGTTTTGTGCTTGCGGCTCTTGTCCCTGGCGTAGACGGTGGAGGGAGGGGACGTAGAGGGGGCTGTCAGGGCCTGGTAGCTGGTGGCAGAGCAGGCACCAGTGGAGGACGAGGAGTAGGTGCTTAGAGCCTCATGTCTGTCCGAGGGGACAGGGAAGTCCTTACAGAAGCTACCGTTCACCATGGAGGTCTGGGTCTGTACGGAGTTAATGTCTCCGTTGGTCCCACACATACTGTGGTCTACCGCCATGGTCCGCTCTGTAACGCACAGACAGATTTGATAATGAAACACAAAATTGGCCTTTTTAAAAGGAATCCATTCAAGACATGTCTCAGGCATGACAAGTAATTGTGATCGATAAGGTCGTTAAAAAAAAAAAAAGAAGACCTTTATCTTCAGAAGCTTCATCCAAACCCCAGAAGCTGCCGACCAGCGTGCGCTCCTGGATGCACGACTCGTCCAGCATGGAGGCGTCACTGGCGGTCACGCTGCTGTTGTGCTGCTGGGAGCCATGCTGAGACCTCCTGCTCTTCAACCCCCTGGGAGAGGGAGAAGTGAACAGTCAGATTAGACATTGAAACCACTGGATGTAACACACAGGCCCAAATCCATAGAAGGAAACCCAAGGCAGCAGCAGCATCACTTACTTGGACTCTCTGCGACTGGCTCCTCCTGCACTGAAGGAGGCACCGTGGTACACGTTGTGGTTCAGATTAGAGTCTAGGCTGTCGTCGCCGTAGAGACCAGTGATAGTGTGCAGACGCAGGCTCCGCCGAGACATCCTGGGAGACTCGAAAACACTGGAGTGATCCTGTGCTCCTTCTCAAAGTCCAGGGCTGTTGTTAAGAAGCTGGAGCTGGGAAAACAAGGATGAAAAGACAGGAATGCGTTTAGATGAAAATTCATATAATAAACATTTCATTTTCTAAGCAACAGTGAATAATTTGATTGGCAACATCAATGATTCTAATTCTAAAATCATACGTCACGCAAAAATACCAAAATAGATCCTAGTATTTAACTTCCTCTTCCTCTAGCATGCAGACAAAGCATGGAAGGCGCAATTGTTCCCCAATGGCAGCAAACATTTCACCGTAATGGCACTGTCACCCTCTGCTAGTAGTGCAAAGCTTAAGCTGAGAAGCTGCGGTTGTTCTATTCCCCTGTCACCACACAGGGCTGTTTTGACAGGAAATGAGCACTGATGCTCCCCCATCACAGTAAAGAACACAGGAAGAGAAATGAGGTCACATGATGGAGCCTTCTCTAAACGTGGTGATATTACAGCAGGGGTTGGGGACCTACATCTACTGGCAGCTGCTATAGACACACTTCTCCCATATTCCTTGCTCAGAGTTGGCCCAGATTTCAACAGAGACGAGTTATGCTCAACATAGCCCTGCCAATAAAAAGCAAAAAAAGCAAACTGTTGCTGCCATCTCTCAAGGAACAATCCCGGCATTCACATTGTTCGCCTTTGAAACCGTTTCTAAATCTGTACACGCGACTGATAGCAGAAACGATCATCAGGCTAACTGAAGTCCCAGTTGGGAATAACACAACGGTAGTACAACGTAACGGTAACCTTCCATATAACAATGCATGACAGGCTATTACAGCCTGAAACGTAATCTCAAAAATAACACAAACACACACAGGAGTAACCCTGCCTGCTGTCTAAAAATAGGCAAGCACACAGAGAAAGAACATAATGAAAGAGGATGATACATACAGATCTCCCCCACATCACCCAGCTCTCCAGAGTCCACCTCTCGTCACCATCGCTCATCGCAGGGAAAAGCAGACAAACATCAGACACTCACGCGAGACAGGAGAGATCAGGCAATTTAACACTACTTAATACTGTATGTAGCCAATGCTTCGTGTTTACTTCCTGTTGCCAGCGATAGACAAGCCTATTAGTGTTTCAACTCCCCCCTCCCTTATCCTCTCCTCCCGTCTCTACAAAACAATGACACCAATCCATGAATTATGCACTTTGACATGACGAGTGATGTACAGTCAGTTGCACCTAAGGACTGACAACAAAAAGGAGGAAGAAGAGACTTGTTAAAAAACATGTTTTTAAAGGAGTCATGAAAAAAAGAAAAGTTACATATTGGGATGTTCTTTTTGATGATATATTGTATTACAATATTATTTTTGCACTAGTAGTCTGTACCTGCACCAAAACTCCATAATTTTTTCCTCCATAACTTCAAATAAAAAATAGAGAGCGCCAATTTGTTTAACACTTATTTCCATGACTGATCAAAACTCATTCTCATTGCTGTCTCTTGTTGCTCTGCAGCAGACATGGTGAGCAATATGTTTGGAACATGATCGAATCGCAATACATATCGTGTCGGCACGTAAGTATCATATCGTGAGGTCTCTGGCAATTCCCAGTGTCCACATCAGCGTCCCAGAGCTTATGTAATATGATTTCTTTAACGAAAGGAGAAACTCTCCAGGGCCCTTGCCCATGTAAAAAAAATAAAAATAATAATAATAATAATAATAATACATTTTAAAAAAAAAATCACCCTGCTCTCCGGTTCTTTTCCTCCATGTCTTTCTATTCATGTCCTAAATTAAATCGACAGGATTACAGAGGGCCTTGGCAGAGCCAATTATGTGCTTTCCGCTGCTTTGTCTGTTGCCCCTCCTGCCCCCTGCTAGGGGCGCTCTATGCCCCTCCGTGGGACAACAGTCAGTCCTCAGCAGTCTCACTCAAATCCCCAATCTGGGGTCTGGGCCAGGAGAGCCAGGCCCAGGACAGCTGCAGTGAGACGAGGCTGATGGGTACAGCAGTCACTCTTCCTCTCGTACTCAGGGAAAAATGTACAAGACATGTGTCTGTCACGGTTCTTACCCATCAGCCCTTGCACACACACCAAGTTGGTTATAGTTCAGACTAGAGGTCTTCTCTGCTCCAAGAAGTTGCCAGCGGACAGACCCGGACGGACCCGACGACAACAAGACCTAGACCCGATCCGTACCATAATGGACCAGTGACAAATAAATGCTCTCTGTTTAACGAATAGGTCTTTATATGTTGGCTAGGCATTCTATAAGTAAATTCATAGGCTATGCAGAACAGTGGTCAGGTCCATTCGGCTGTAGTTACATAGACCCAATGACAAACAAACATGACCCGACCCTGAGGAAAAAGTTTGAATTTTGGACCTGGACCCGTGAACACCTCAAACAGACATTCAATCATGACATATGACGGTTACTTGATTCCAAAACATAGTGAGTATGTTTACATGCACACTAATAATAATTTGATATTAAATTGATTATGGCTGTAGTCATGTAAACTTCGCTCTGCTTATTAAGGTCATACTCGAAATAAGCAGTTTAAATCGGAGTTCCATTGCTGGCGCAAGCCTCCCTCTTCTCCGCGAGTGAAGGGAGTTCAGAAAAACTGAAATTATGCATTTTAGAAAGAGTTTTCACATATAGGCTTCCAAAAATAACATGGTGGCTGTGGTAGGACGTTTCTTTTGATTGGCAATTTCCTTAAATCAAACTATTATATTTCTGATGATTCACAATATTTATCGTGTGCATGTAACAGTACACAGTGATACAAATAATCAACGGCAGGACTCCGAAAAACAGGAACTGCTATGTAGATAGAATAACTCAATGCCATTCTCGTTGCCTGACACACTGAATTCTTCCGTTGCTCTATCATACGCTACATACTTCAGTCTGCCATTATTTAAAATTGTTTGTGGTGACAAGCAGGATTGTACAAAACAAATTAATCAGCGATTGGACCAGTATCTCTAACCAGTGTCAAAAGGCAATGACATTTTCAAAACGTTTTACCCACGTGTGTTCTGGCCCAACCCATCAGTTTCTCGACCCAATCAGACGGTTCGATTGGTTTTGCGTTCTATAAGGGTCAGGGGGGCGGAGTCAAATTGCGGTGAAGAAACAAACAAGCGTGGTGTGGCGTTCCGCCGGAGCAATGAGTCTGGGTAACCAGGCAACCATTCTTGGTCTGTCACAAATTTTAGGGTTAATCGATGGTCCAACTCCCGAAAATGCTAAATAGATCTTTAGGGCCGATACCAGTATCGCGATACTTGTTAGTATCCTGGCAAGGAAACAAAACACGAAGCAGATTTCACTTATTTAGGAAAGCAGCCCTAATGTTGGAAAGAAACATGTCACATTTATTTTCCAAGCTATAGCGCACAATATTTTACATACAGCAGTTTTTTTAAGGACCGAAGAGTTTACCGCATCTCACCACAAAGATCTACATTCATTTCCAAAAACCTGTCTATAATGAAGTATGCCCAACTGTTGTCTGAGAAGCTCTTAAAGCATATGAGGTTGTATCAGGTCTTACTCTTCACATAAGAAAAAGACCAATAAAGAATGAGAAATACAATTACAGAATTCACGACTTAGAAAAAAAACGCAGATTAAATAGAAATGTTGACACCCTTCAACAGTTTAACACTTTGAAGCTTGAATTATAGCATAATAAAAAATAAAAAAAACACCTGGTCTGCAGAGATAGCTGCCCTGAAATCCAAACAACAATGCTGAGCAAGGTGAAAGTGTGGGGAAAATTCTTGCTTGGTAAATTAGGAAAGAGGACCAGGAATGTACCATCTACAGCATTAAAAACCCCCAATGGAATTTCTGAAATTAACTCAAGTCTTTAAAACATTTTAATCAAACCGTATCAATCTGAAAGTTCAAAGAAAGAGACAAATTCCTTAATAAGCCCAAATTTACCAATTATAACTGAATCAGAGAAAAAAATTGTATGATAGGGAAACATTTCCCTAAGTGAGCTGGTGGAGGCCATAGACTACAAGATGGGAAATCTCCTGGTGATGTTGGATTCCCAGTGAAATTTTACAGACTCTTTCATTCCAAATCACTAAAGCCTGTTACTTAGGCTAACAGCAGCTCTAGAGAAAAAATGTACTTACCCAATCACAGTTTGGCTACAATCACCCAACTTAAAAAAGATAGATAAGGATGGATTGTCATTGCGGAACCTTCCGCCCAGTATAATTTTTGAATGTGGATTATAAATTCATTGCTAAGGTATTGGCTTTTCGCATAGAAATAGTACACTGAACAAAAATAAAACGCAACAGGTAGTGTTGGTCTCATGTTTCATGAGCTGAAATAAAATACATTTTTACACACAAAGCTTATTTCGCTCAAATTTCTTTACATCTCTATAAGTGAGCATTTCTCCTTTGCCAATATAATCCATCCATTTGACAGGTGTGGTATATCAAGAAGCTGATTAAACAGCATGATCATTATACAGGTGCACCTTGTGCTGGGGACAATAAAAGGTCACTAAAATGTGTAATTTTGTCACAACACAATGCCACAGATGTCTCAAGTTGAGGGAGCATGCAATTGGCATGCTGACTGCAGGAATGTCCACCAGAGCTGTTGCCAGAGAATTGAATGTTAATTTCACAACCAGCTTCTTTACCTGCAGGTCTCATCTGAGACCAGCCACACAGACAGCTGATGAAACTGGGTTCGCACAACCAAAGAATTTCTGCACAAACTGTCAGAAACAGTCTCAGGGAAGCTCACCTGTGTGCTCGTCATCCTCACCAGGGTCTTGACCCGACCGCTGTTCGGCGTCGTAACTGACTTCAGTGGGCAAATACTCACCTTCAAAATGGCCACTGGCACGCTGGAGAAGTTCTTCACGGATTAATTCCAGTTTCAACTGTACCTGGCAGATAGCATGTAAGGAGTCATGTGGGTGAGCGGTTTGCTGATTTCAATGTGAACAGAGTGCCCCATGGTGGGGTTATGGTATGGGCAGGCATAAGCTACTGACAACCAACACAATTGAATTTTATCGATGGCAATTTTAATGCACAAAGATACCGTGACGAGATCCTGAGGCCCATTGTCGTATCATTTATCTGCTGCCATCACCTCATGTTTCAGCATGATAATGCACAGCCCCATGTCGCAAGGATCTGTACAGAATTCCTGGAAGCTGAAAATGTCCCAGTTTTTCCATGGCCTGCATACTCACCCATTGAGCATATTTTGGATGCTCTGGATCGACGCGTACGACAGCATGTTCCAGTTCCCGTCAATATCCAGCAACTTCGTACAGCCATTGAAGAGGAGTGGGACAACATTCCACAGGCCACAATCAGCCTGATCAACTCTACGTGAAGGAGGTGCATGAGGCAAATGGTGGTCACACCAGATTCTGACTGGTTTCCTGATCCACACCCCTACCTTTAAGGTATATGTGACCAGCAGATGCATATCTGTATTCCCAGTCATATGAAATCCATAAATTAGGGCCCAATGAATTTATTTCATTTGACTGATTTCCTTAAATTAACTCAGTAAAATCATTGAAATTGTAGCATGTTGTGTTTATTTTTGTTCAGTGTAATAAAAAACTTGATTCACTTAGACCAAACAGGGTTCATAAGAAATAGGATTTCTTCATACCAGGAACTTGAACTTTCCAAAAGTGGCATTATCATTGGATGCTGAAAAAGTAGTGGAATGGGCATATTTGAGGGCAGTCTTTAAAAATAAAAAAAAGTCACATTTGGTCTGGTATTTATTTCCTGGATTGAGCTATTGTATAAATCCCCCAAAGCAGGTAGAAGTACAAATGGACTAATCTCAGCTCCATTTAAGTTAAGAGGAACAAGACAGGGATGCCCTCTGTCCAGTTATTTATTTTCTTTAGCCACAGAACTCCTAGCATCAAATCAGAACCCATTGCTCAATCCTGAGAATAGAGATTGGTGGATAACAACATGTGATATCATTGTATGCAGATTACATTTTACTGTATTTATCTGAAACAGAACATTATTGATAAGGGAATTTATATGTTTAAGGTAATGACTAAAGAATTCCACCCTGAAACGTAATTAGATTAGATTATGTAATATGTATAATGAATAATTACACAAACGTAACTATTAGTAATTATTAGATTATGTAACATGTATAATGAATAATTAAAGTTATAAACTTAAGTCCAATAAGGTTTGGTCGAGACCAGTAATGGAGAGAAATGTGTGTGTGTGTGACTAAGAAAATACAGAGGACAATTAAACTATTCATGACGTGACCTGGTTGGAACTCTAAGAAACTTACGACAGGGAGTCCTGTCAAGGTCCCTCTAATCTCGGGAGGATAACTGCCAGCCTGGTAGTGATAAACGAGGAATGAGGACTGTGGGGAAAGATACATCCCACCTACTGTTTGTGTGTGCGTGGAAGTAGGTGGGGGCTAGAGTTAAAATGACATGTCTTTGCATTTTTGGACTTTAGAACGTTCTCGTGAATAAAGAACCAACCTTTGCAGAAGCGAGTCTTTGCCTAATTATTATTAAACCCAGGGTCTTACAAACCTCAGGGATTGGTCAAAGCTTAAATAATTGTTAGTTATCGTCATTGGGATTGAAAATTCTCGTGACAATTATGTTATTTATTTTGCAACTGTTGGACACATATGGTACTGTGTCAGGATTCAAAGTAAATTGGGAGAAAATTAGAAAGTGGGAATTATTTCAGTTTACTTTTCAAACTTGGAAAGTAGATTTTAGTGGAAATGGACAAAGGCACATGACATGGGTGTTTTGATACCAAGCAATTTGGAGGAGGCCTATAAAATCAACTACTCTCCTTTACTAGATAAGATTCAATCCGATGTTCAGAGATGGGGAACTCTTCCCATTTCTATGTTAGGTAGGGTGAACATAATCCAAATTAATATATTACAATGGTTGATGCATTTATTCCAAGCCTTACCAGTTTCAGTTCCATCCAACTTCTGTAAGAAAATAAATGGCCTACTCTCCAATTTTATGGTAAGAACAAGAGCCAAATTGAATGTTTTACACTCACCTTAAAGCTGGAGGTCTTGGACTACCGCCTATGAAAATTTATTACTGGGCCACACAACTGTCTTCACTTAAACAATGGACAGCAGACTATCCTTGTGCTTGGAGGAGTATTGAAGCCATAAATGTAATACCCTATGAAATAAAATATATATTTCACTTTGGGTTGGTCCAAGGCTTTAAAGAAAAAAAGACAACCCAATGATTTTCATTCAAATTTGGGAAAATGTACATAGATTCATGAATTCCTTTTTGGAACAACCCAACATTATCTCCAGCATTTAAAGAGAAATACCTTTAAGTACTGTTTCCAAAGTGGCATCATACATTTTGAGCATAGGTATTATAATGGCTCGCTTTCATTAAAAAAAATTACAAGAAAATGTGGGTTTCTAAGAGCAATTTCTTGAAAAATTCTTACAACAAAAAAAATCTTGAAAAAAAATACAAAAAGAAGCTGCAACGCCAAAGTTTACTGCAAAGTTACAGTGCATTTGTAAAGTATTCAGACCCCTTGGCTTTTTCCACATTTTGTTATGTTACAGCCTTATTCTAAAATGGATTCAATTGTTCCCCCCCCTCAATCTACACACAATACCCCATAATGACAAAGCAAAAACAGGTTTAGACATTTTTGCAAATGTATTAAAAATGTTTAAAAAATGAAATATATTTACATACTTATTTACATAAGTATTCTGACCCTTTGCTCAGTAATTTGTTGAAGCACCTTTGGCAACGATCACAGCCATGAGTCTTCTTGGGTATGATGCTACACACTTGGCACACCTGTATTTGGGGAGTTTCTCCTATTCTTCTCTGCAGATCCTCTCAAGCTCTGTCAGGTTGGATGGGGAGCATCGCTGCAGCCATTTTCAGGTCTCTCCAGAAATGTTAGATCGGGTTCAAGTCCAGGCTCTCGCTGGACATTCAGAGACGGGTCCCGAAGTCACTCCTGCGTTGTCTTGGCTGTGTGCTTAGGGTCATTGTCCTGTTAGAAGGTGAACCTTCACCCCAGTCTGAGGTCCTGAGTGCTCTGCAGCAGGTTTTCATCAAGGATCTCTCTGTACTTTGCTCCGTTCATCTTTGCCTCGATTCTGACTAGAAAAACATCCCCACAGCATGATGCTACCACCACCACCATGCTTCACCGTAGGGATGGTGCCAGGTTTCCTCAAGACGTGACGCTTGGCATTCAGGCCAAGGAGTTCAATTTTGGTTTCATCAGACCAGAAAATCTTGTTTCTCATGGTCTGAGAGTCCTTTAAGTGGAGCTTCCGAGTGACGCAGCAGTCTAAGGCACTGCATCTCAGTGCTAGAGGCATCATTACAGACCCTGGTTCGATCCTGGGTTGTATCACAACAGGCCGTGATTTGGAGTCCCATAGGACGGCGCACAATTGGCCCAGCATCGTCTAGTTTAGGGGAGGGTTTGGCCTTCATTGTAAAATATGAATTTGTTCTTAACTGACTTGCCTAGTTAATTAAAGTTTAAAACTCCAAGCAGGGCTGTCATGTGCCTTTTACTGAGGAGTGGCTTCCGTCTGGCCACTCTACCATAAAGGCCTGATTGGTGGAGTGCTGCAAAGATGGTTGTCCTTCTGGAAGGTTCTCCCATCTCCACAGACGAACTCTGGAGCTCTGTCAGAGTGGCCATTGGGTTCTTGGTCACCTCCCTAACCAAGGCCCTTCTTCCCCGATTGCTCAGTTTGACCAGGCAGCCAGCTCTAGGAAGAGTCTTGGTGGTTCTAAACTGTTTCCATTTAAGAATTATGGAGGCTACTGTGCTCTTGGGGACCTTCAATGCTGCAGAAATGTTTTGGTACCCTTCCCCAAGCCTGTGCCTCAACACAATCCTGTTTCCGAGCTCTACGGACAATTCCGTCAACCTCATGACTTGGTTTTTGCTGTTCCATGCACTGTCAACTGTGGAACCTTTTATCAACAGGTGTGTGCCTTTCCAAATCATGTCCAATCAATTGAATTTAGCACAGATGGACGCCAATCAAGTTGTAGAAACATCTCAAGGATGATCAATGGAAACATGACACGCCTGAGCTCAATTTCGAGTCTCATAGCAAAGGGTCTGAATACTTATAAAAAAAATACATTTTAAAAAATTGCATAAATTGCATGATTTTTTTGGGCCCCCCTTAGAGCTGTTTTTTAACCATTATTTTTTACCAGATATATTGACAGAAAACAGTGCACTATTTTCACTTGTACACCAAGGACCGGGGGAAGAGTTGCAGGGGATAAAAGAGAAGAATGTGCCTATTTGAAAGCTAGAAGAAAAAATTAATAAATTGTAGCTCCCGACAGGTTCTTTTTTTTTTTAAAGTTGCTCTCATGCTAGCAAAGTTTGGAGACCGCTGGCCTAAAACTACCCAATCTAAATATTATCTATCCCTCAGGATTGGAAGTGGCCACAAGAGATGGCAGTTACCAACTGTAAAAATTCCAGTCATATAAATCTTAATTCCAAAATGTCTAACCCCCAACAAAGTGTGAGAAATAGCTACTAGTGTTGCTTGTTCTTTCCTCCAGAATTTGCAACTCATGTAGCTACACACAACCATCTTTGGTAAATTGTGAAGGGAGAATGTCAAATGTCACTTCAGTAGCCTTTTCAAACTTGAACCAATCAGTGAGGGAGTTTGATTAAGCTGAACCGCGGTGCACCAGTCTATGGACAAAAGTGGAGCATCTCCCTCCTCAAGTCGAAATCAAATGTGACTTGTCAAATGCTTCGTGAACAGGTGTAGGCTAACAGTGAAATCCTTACTAACATGTTATTTTCCAAAAATGTAGAGTGAATGAAAATAGTGACAAGGAATAAATACACAGTGAATAACTAAAAACAGTGACTGATGAACAGTAAATAATGAACAGTAATCTGCGAGCTCGGCCATGTTGTCAAGGCTGAATGGTGCATCATTCAGAAACATACACCTCTTTTCCATATAATATATTTTTGAATTTCAGACTAGTCTTAATTTGGGGAAACAGTTAAATGGTTTATATGAAAATAAACTCATTACTCCACGTTCTTAACCTACATCACTTTTGTTTTGAGCCGACTTCAACGTCGACCAGAGCAGGGCACCACAGGTGCGTTCAGTTCTCTTAAACGTTTGCTATGTAGCAGAATGGTTAGTACTGAACGACACGTTTCACCAAGACGTCCTTGTATGTTTTTGAAGTGACTACGTTTGCTCTCGTTTTGTGGGTGTGGCTTGAAGCAATGCGTGGCCATAAAAGGGAAGTGGCCATGCTGCCAAGGTTTACCAACCCAACCCCTCCCCGTGTTTCAACTGGTCGTTTAGGACAGCACCGTTTCCGTTCAATTGAACTATCCAGAACGAAAAACTTACTGAACGCCGCCCTGGCCCACACCCGGAAGCAGCCCGGTTCAAAAACGAATGCAATTACTTTTCACCCGATACAAACTCCAACACCGTGGCACCCCGGGACAGATAATCGAATCCCCTCAATCAGTGCAATGTTCAAGGGAGGCTGAGAGCCTCGCGCCCAATGGTAATTTGCGGAGGGCGGAAACCCGCGAAAAACGAACTGTCAAACAGTATCTCTACTTACACCTCCATCACTCCAGTGTTTAATTGCTATATTGTCATTATTTCGCCACTATGGCCTATTTATTGCCTTACCTCATTTGCACACACTGTATATATAGACCTTATTGTATTAATGACTGTTTATTCTGTGTAACTCTGTCGCACTGCTTTGCTTTATCTTGGCCAGGTCGCAGTTGTAAATGAGAACTTGTTCTCAACTAGCCTACCTGGTTAAATGAAGGTGGATTTAATTTTTTATTTTTTTACACCAATGTTTCCACTTACCTGGCTGGGCTGACGGGACAGGTGATGCGCAGTGATTTCTCAGAACAGTAGCATTTCTCCGTCATATACCTAGCGTGGAGGTGTATATTAGCTAGTTAACGTTAGTTTGACAAAGATTCTTGGCAAGCTCTCAAAATAAAACTAATCTCTGAATCCTTACAAACCAAAGTAACGTTTCATTTACGCGTGAGTCTCAATATAATCATGAAAAAGAAATGTAAAAAATCTCACAAGAGTGAGATTTTCGCGGCACACGGTGTCAGTGACTGAACCACATATTCTTCTGATGTTTTATGGAGGCGGTAAATAAACTTCACTGGTGCTTTATCGCCACCCTGGACTGGAGTAAAACAGGGTACTTTTGTTTTCTTATCTACACGGACAACCGCTTTTTATGTTATTTAAATAATCTAAAATGACTTCTGTGTATTTTCACTACATTGAATATAGTATATATATTTTATTTATTTATTTAAGAAATACAGAAGGGTTGTGGTTTGGCCACTTTGATTTTTAAGTACATTTCGTGAATCTGAAATACAATACCGTTAGAATTGGCCGGAGTAATGTAGTAGAGAATAACTACTGTTGTCAAAACTGGACGTTTATTTGCTAGTATAGGCTAGCAGCCGGCTAAAAAGATGGCGGAATTGGAAGGTGACGTGGAGCGTAAATATAATGGCGGGGAATCAAGGAGAATTGGAATATAGAAAACGGAGCAAAGTAGCATACAGTGATGGGAATGCCCCTTATCTTGTAGCAGCATGTTTTATTAATGAGGAGCAGCTGGCTGGATTACCAATTTTGAAGAAACCATTTGAGATATCCAAACTGGTGGAGAGAGTGCTGGGTAAAGTGAATACTGTGAGTTTTACGAGAGGCGGACTTGTTTTGACATTTCGTTCTTTTGGATCAGTAGGAGCTAGTTTTGCGTCTCGCCCGAAAAGGGCACCCTCAAGGTGGTAATTTCTGGCGTTTCGTGGGAAGTCGATGTTGCAGAGATTTAAAATATTCCTGGAGTGATTGATGCTTGTCGGATGAATCGTGTGGTGAATGAAGAAAAAGTTATGTTCTGTTTTTTTATATGGTCTCTCCCTACTCCAGTTGGGATATATAAACTACAAAGTCAGAGCATTGGTTCCAACACTAATGCAGTGTGACCACTGTAAAACTTTTGGACATGTTTCAAGTGTCTGCAGAAGGGAGAAGCCGAGATGTCCAAGTTGTGGAAAAGATAATATCGTGTGTTTTAAAGGTTTTGAAAATGTGACATGTTGTAATTGCGGTGGGAACCATGAAGCCACGTCTTTGGAATGCCCTACAAGGGTGAAAGAGAATGAGGTGGCCAAAGTCGGGGCTGTCCAGACTTTCTCATTTGCAGCAGCTGTTAAAAGGGTTGAGAGTTTGAGTGGTGCTCCTTAGTCCATGGTGGTGGATAAGGCCTTCACCGAAGGCTGCAGGGGTTGCCGTTCAACAGCAGGACCAAGAAATGTTAAAGGTTGAAGAAGGTGGACTTTGTGGCCTTTATAGCTATGGTGATTAATGCCACTGCCAAGGTGGAGAGGAAGTCCAGGAAAATAGAATTGTGGATGAGGCAGAACGGTTCCTGGGACTCAGGACTATTGACACAAGCTGTACCACCCTCTCAGGTCATAGAAGGGAAGGGAGATTTGGAAGGAAGAAGTGTGGGTTTTGGTTTTGTAAATGTTTTATTTTTGGTGGATTAAGTTAGGGAAAACTGTCATGTATGAGTTTTATTTTAACCTTGTTCCCCCCCCCCCCCCACCCCCCACCCCAATCCTGTCCAGTTGGTGGCGGCAATACACCTTTTTGGGTTGTAGTCTGCCATAAAATCCACAGAAGAATGTTGTAGCTTGATGTGCCTACTGTTCATGTCTTCCTTTTCCTTACCACTGCTGTTTCTCCTGCATGTTCCCAGGGTGTACAGGGCTTGAGGAACTCCTGAGCATCGAGCCTGCATTCAGTGAGTTCCAGTAGACCCTCTTCAGCCAAGCCTCGGTGGGCCTGGAGCGCGGTGTCCAGTCCAAGGAGGTCAATGAGAAACCGGAGGCAGGCATCTCACTGTTTCTCACATGGCTGTCTCCATACTTCCTGCTCAAGCCTACCCAGAAGTGCATAGAGTGGCTGGTACTTAGTACTTCTGAGAACTGAAGTTGTCTCACTGCTATGAAAGCTTAATGTAAACTGAAAATAGCTTGACATTTTGTCTACTGGTATTTCTTTCCTGTAGCCCTCACAGATTCCACATCCACCTGTGTAATGGGGAGAGCCTGCTTTCCTGTGTTTTGCCCTTATTACGAGACTAAGGTTTTTGTCAGTCATTCAGCTCATCAAGTTTAAGGACCCCACTAACTGATGGAATTGGCTGGAGGGGCTTCAGGTAATTGTTATATGATTTATGAACATAACTATTGGAAGTTGACAGATTTGTTATTATTTTTCATTACATAATCAGCATGTCATCAATGGTCCTGTATGGCTCCGTTGATAGAGCATGACGCTTGCAACATCAGGATTGTGGGCTCGATTCCCAAGGACCACCCAAACGTAAAATGTATGCACTTATGACTATGTCCCTGTGGATAAAGGCGTCTGCTAAATGGCATATAATATATTATCAATGATCAATATATTTTGATTTCCTGACAGAAACCAGGAGTTCCCTTGGCCAGAGGAACCCTAATCACTGACTGTTACAAAGACTTGGGCTTCGTGGGTTTCATCTACACCCTGGTCACTAAGTCAATCAAGGTAAACCCAATACACTGCTTTACATCTCCATGTTTCCTCAAGTATCAAGCACAGAGCCTCATCTTGACCTGTTAGTCATTTCTGCAGGCATATTCAGAAAATTCTGGAAACTGCTCAACTTCGAGTGATTTTCTCTTTCTATGCGTCCACCATTTGTACCGGATTTGGATGCTGTGGAGAAAGTCTGACAGTCATATCCAAGCTACTGCCTTATGTTCAGAAGGTTAGATGCAGTATTTTAGCCTCATAAGAAGCCATTCTGTTTTGAAACGTTAACACTTCTTATTGAAGTTAAAAATGTAACCAAGAGGTTGTTTACAGCTTAAAACTGTTCAACTCGTACTGACCCTTTTCTTTGTGTCCTTGACAGACTACAAGGCTTCCACCTACATGAAAATGTGCCAGCTGGTTGTGAAGGTGGTTGATGAAGGCCCAGCTGGTGGACACCCTGGCCCTGCAGATCAGCAAGTCACTGCAAGGAGCCCCTGCTGCCCAAAGAGGGCCTGGGCTGCCTCATCGTCCTCCTGCAGAACCAAAAGGAGGGCACTGTTGGCCCAAAGTGAGTGAAGAAGAGGCATTGAAAGAATTTTACTCTGAGACTATTTCATCACTCTGTCATCTTAGGCCCTATATTGTCTGAATTTTTGTGTTGCTTCATTGGCGTTCTTTGTTGTCTTTGTGCCCTTTAGAACCTCTGGCCAGATGTGTGCTGTGACTTCCTTGGTCCCCACCCTCCAGGCCATGACGTCCTTACTGTGCTACCTGCTGCCTCACCTGGTTCACGCTGTTGTCACCTCCAGCACTGGTGAGTAGAGTGTTGTGCGGTATCCATACCTTCAAACCGTTTCTTGTACCATACCGGGGTATACAGTTTTACCAAATGTGCACAAAGGGGAGCTATAAAAAAAACTGGGGCAACAGGGATCTTGATCCAAGAGGGGATTGAATGTCTCTGCTCTAACCAAGAAGATTGATCTTGAAATCTAGCCACTTAGCTAGCAAGTTAGCAAACCAAATGCATAACCGAAGCCTGCACTGGATATCATTTGACACATCTTAGATTTCTTATAGTTAAACTTAACTTATAGTTATAAACAGTGGCGTAGCATGCAGCCCTCGCTAGGCGGGGTTTCCCCCAACCCAAAACATTTAAAATACTTAATTATTTTTACGGTATTTATGAAGGAGGACGTCCCCGAGGTGGTGGCTGCAGCTTTGAAGGCTCTGGAGGTGAGTGGCTGGAACATTAGACTTTCAGGTACGTTCATATTGGAATCTACTAGGATTAAACCTAACTTATCCTATATATCCCCCTCAGCTCTTTCTTGATCCAGAGGACACTGTTTCATGTCTACTCACTGCTGCCATGTGTAGACCTCTCAAAGGCTGGGAACTGGTTAGTACTGTTCTCACCTTATTGAAATGTACATCAATTCCCCAGATATCTCCATAGTATGATAGTGAATGGCTTCCATCTGCTTCCTCATAGGTGTCCACAGTTGAAGGAGGCAGTGAGGGTTCTGGAGGAACCCAGACTGGTTGAGGGGATCTCTGACCTGAGGGCTTGTGTCGTCGGGGATCTGTTGCCCTTCCTTGTGGTCACCTCGGCCCTGCCCGACTCCCCAGACCTCCAGATGGCCACTTGTGTGGCCCAGTCTCCACCCTCTTATACCAGCACCACCACACTCAGGGCTGGGCCGATGGTAAACACATAAGAACATGGAGTTTCATAATAAAGGTCATTTTCTTTGTCTTTGATAACACTTGGAAATGGCTTACTGAGAATGCTATGGAGGATACTTTTGTAAATAGTGGTATCAGGTATACTCTAAACTCGCTGCCACTAATATAAAGTTCTGCTTGTTAGGATTATTGACTTCCAGACAGTAAGGTTGTCTGTGTACCTACTACATCCTATATCTGCTCTCAGCACTCAAGGATGTGATGGAGAGGATTTCTCAGCCAACCAGCATCTCAACACTGACCAAGAACCTGTCTAACATGGACCCCTTCTCCAAACGCAATGCTGTGAGTGATTAGTAAACATTTGTTGGCGTTTCCAAAGTGCCATTGAAACAAACCTGCCTCGGTTTCCTGAAACTGATATGATGATTTTTGGATCTCTCTTTGATCTAGCTCAGGTAATATCCCTTTTTGCAGCTCGAAATTTGGATTAACATGCTGGTTTCAAGAGGAAATTGTCATAAGTAACACAACTCACCCTTGACCTCATTTGCATGTCTTCTAGCTGGTTGAAGCTGGCTGGGGTGGTAGCGGTCCAGGGGGGCAGCCTGCAGGAGAGGGCAGCGTTCATGGTGCTGAGCCAGACCTTACTGCAGGGCCTGGGGGACATGAGTGAAACCCAGCACCTCCACACCGCCCAGTGTGTCTACTCCCTGCTGGAGCCTGCAATACTGGAACTTTCCCAGAAAGACGTGCCTCAGGTGAGTGGGGGTGGCAGTTTGTAGAACTACATCAATTAGAGGTTTCCTTTTGGGATATTTACGTTACGTCTTTTTACGATTTTTATCCTCCAATTCCTTAACCCATTGTATGCTTTTCTGTACTGGTCTGAAATGGTTTACCGTCTTTTCCTCTTGTGTTGCCTGCAGCAGGAGGATATTCGTGGAAGAGTACCTGTAGAGGGCAGGGCACAGAGACAGAGTATGGGGTGCTGCTGGTGTCACTGCTCAGAGGACTCCTATCCAGCCTCAAGTGCCACAACGCTTCCTTCAAAAATGTTCCTTTTTCAAAAGCAATTGGCTGCATATTGTTTTTCATCATGTTCAAGTAAAGGCCTGGATATCACTAGTTACTTTAGCCACTTGGTCACACACTGAGTAAGAAGGAAAGAGGCTGACAGATGACTTGCTCCCTGTCTGGGTTTCCTGTCAAGTGAGACATGGTGGAACCCAGAGAAGCTGGACACCAACACATGCTGCTACCGCCGACTGCTGTGTCGCGTATTTGATGTCATCGTCACTGGGAAAGCCAGGGGACCATTGCAGCCGGCTTCAGGGCCTTGATGAAGCTACTTTTCTAGGTACTGAAACTTGATATGTTACACAATGGATTTCAGTGCACAGACGGATGCTTCACTCAACTCATTGGCGCATAGCATCACTCGACGGATAGTCCATCGTTCCTCTAGGTATGCTACAATATGACGATGATGATGATGATGATGATGATAATAATAATGTAAGGTACAGTGTGTTTGGAAGTAGGCGAAACAAAGCAATCTCCCGTTTTTACGATCAACTGTCTCACTTTGTCCACATTATTCCATTCCTCAACCCCCTCCATTTGTCCCAGGTCCACCTGAGTTATCCCCTGGAGCTCTTCCAAGTTCCTGTGTCTGGTGTGAGGCTATGGCAGTAACCTAGGAGACCAGCTGGACTGTAAGATCAATGCCATCCTGCAGACCCAGGCCCTCTGTGGGCAGAGCCCTCCTCAGCGCCCAGCCAGGGAAGACCCTCACACTGCTGGCATCGGGCTCATCACCTGGTAGCCTTATTGGTGTAATCTATATTTTAGCCAGACATGGATCATTTCATTGTATTTTATTTCATGTATAGAGTTTGGCACAGTCTGAAAATGACCTGGGGTTTATCAGTGGTCTAGGGGGAGAGAACTGTGTCTACAGTATTGTGGTACGTTAAGCTTATTGCCTGATCTGTTTGTGACGGTGTAATAAAACCCAAGTGCTCACAAACACTGCAGTAGAAGATATTTAAACAAGTGGCTGTAGTATTACTGGTGTATTGGTAACAAAGTTGTAAATGTTTCTTCCCTCCATAGTGGTGCTCTCCCTGCTGGCCTGTCTGAGCTCCTCTGTCCGTGAGGTGAGGAGGGCAGCCACAGCCACCCTACAGACCCTGGCCCAGGTGGACAGCTCTCCCTTTCACCCCACCATCGACAGGCTGCTGAGGACTACCGAGGAGCTCATCACTGACCTCAACTCAGCCAGGTGAGAGAGGGAAGACACACACACGTGAATACTTAATTTGTATTCTCAATTAAGCATTGTTGGTACAAAGTATCAAAATAAATCATATACACACACCTATTTTGTTTTATATTCACATAAAATGTTATTATACACATTCTTTCCAAATTGATGTGTTTCTGTAGTCCATGGGGAAGTTCTGTGAGGAGGCTGTAACAGGGACAGGCAAGGCCCGGGACAACACCTGCTAGTGGGGTTGGAGGAGCTGCTGCTCAGTGTCCAGGTGGCCAGCTGCCCTGCCTACACCTCCAAAACCATACTGGGAGGGGAGAGGTGAGTGGACAGGGAGTGACAACAGACATTTAAGAAGTTCTTGCTGGAATATGAAAGATGAGGAAAAAACTCGGAGGGCTCTTTATATGGGAACTCTTATCTGGGTGTTGGAGGTTTTTGTAAAGCCATATATTCTATATTCCTGTCTCCTTTTCTCCTCAGTCTATGCCGCCTGTTCTAATGCCAGTTCTGGAGAGCCTGCTGGAGCAGAGCGGGCCGGAGAAACCCACCGTTCTAAAGGACAAAGGCCCTGCTCATGCAGCTGGTCCTGGGGAAGTACAATGAACAGGCAGCCCCCCACCTGGTGAAGGACCAGGCCTGCATGGAGCTCTTCATCGAGGCCCTGGGCAGTGTCTAAACCCTACCCTGATATCCCCTGCTTCCAGATCATCGCCCTATAACAGCTACGCTACTGTAGCAGCATACTCTGTGATGCAATAGCTGTATGCTACTTATTTACAATATTGTAGGCACAAAACAGAAAAATATAACATTTAGAAAATTCTCCAATGACAACCCTCTTTAAAAAAATATATAATAAATAATAATAATCTGTTTCAAAATATTTCCTCCCATTTGCTTATACTGAACATGACCCTGTTGTTTGTCACATCACCAAGGCATTCTACTCAGCTCTGTGAGATGAGAAGGTCCAGCAGAGACTCCTGGGGGTTTGACCTGCTGGTGGAGAGCAGGAGTGCTGCCTGTGCCCAGACCATTGTCAGTGTCTTCAAACGGGTAAGGAGGAACCTTTGCATACTGCATCTACAGGGAAGTCATATTTCGCTAGCACCACACTAGATGCTAATGCTATCCATCACTGTAGAGTGCTCTGGACAGAATGCTAGTGGCTAACGAACTAGACCCGCAGGAGCAAGATGCTGCAGAGGTGAGGAACATCTACTCTAACTGGGCCAACAATAAGACCTAGCTAGATGCAACCATTGAGGTGATTGTAATGCAATTTGACTTGAGCCACTGTGTTTCTGTGCCTTTTTTATATAGGAAGGCCAGGACACTGCTCAGGCAGTGCCAGAAGAGGGCGCTGTGTCCTGGGAGAGGGTGACTCATATTAGAGCTGCTGCAGCACAAGAAGAAGTTGCAGAGGCCTCAGATGCTAGTTCCCGCTCTCGTCAGCCTCCTCTCTTAGGTGCAACCAGCAACGCTGTCTCTCAGTGCCTTGGCCTTAGCTAGGCCAGCCATGTGTCCAATTCCCTACACTAGCATACTATTTAGAATACTACAATGGATGTTGGGACGTAGACCAAGTGATGTTCCTGTCTGGCCACTCAGGTGCCTGGAGACGTCAACCGTTGAGCAAGACAAGCTAGAGTACGCCAAGCATGTAGGCCATGTCTGTTCAACATCTGCCAGAAGCTCTCCCCTGACGGAGGACCCGTCAGCAAAGGTGAGGAGACGGGGAGACCCTGTTTTAGCCCAGGAGCACCCCCAAGGCTTTCAGGGTGTGTGTGTGTGACTGACTGTTTGTCCTCCACACACAGATGTGCTGGATGAGTTCAACGTGGAGCATCTCTCAGCCATCACAGAACCATTTCCAGTCGAAAGTGTGCTCCCAATGCCCTCTTGACTCCGCCCCATCCTTTTCCAGAAGAAAGTCCTGCACTTAAGGCCTTGATGTTCATGGGCACCAACATCATGTGTCTGGACGACGCCTAGAGCTTTCAGGTCATCAACAACACCATTAAGTCAACCAACTAGCGGTCGGTGATGTTGGATAGCTACGACCTGTCCCATTGTCTCACTTCCACTCATTATCTATTAAGCTATGGATGTTAATTATATGAAGTTTTGGTTGGCATGATACAGTGCATTCAGAAAATATTCAGACCCCTTGACTTTTTCAAAAAAAAATTACGTTACAGCCTTATTCTAAAATGTATTTAAATAAAATGTTCTCATCAATCGACACACAATACTCCATAATGACAAAGCGAAAACAGGTTTTTAGATATTTTGTCTAATTATAAAAAATATACCTTATTTACCTAAGTATTCAGACCCTTTGCAATGAGACTCGAACTTGAGCTCAGGTTCATCCTGTTTCTATTGATTGATGTTTCTAAAACTTGATTTGAGTCCACCTGATTTGGAAAGGCACACACCTGTCTATATAAGGTCCCACAGCTGACAGTGCATGTCAGAGCAAAAACCAAGCCATGAGGTTGAAGGAATTGTCCGTAGATCATATCTCAGACTGGCCAATAAAAAGAAAAGATGGGCAAAAGAACACAGACACTGGACAGAGGAACTCTACCTAGAAGGCCAGCATCCCGGAGTCGCCTCTTCACTGTTGACGTTGAGGCTGGTGTTTTGCTGGTACTATTTAATGAAGCTGTCAGTTGAGGACTTGTGAGGCGTCTGTCTCTCAAACTAGACACTCTAATGTACTTGTCCTCTTGCTCAGTTGTGCACCGGGGCCTCCCACTCCTCTTTCTATTCTGGTTAGAGCCAGTATGCGCTGTTCTGTAAAGGGAGAAGTACACCGCGTTGTACGAGATCTTCAGTTTCTTGGCAATTTCTCGCATGGAATAGCCTTCATTTCTCAGAACAGACTGACGAGTTTCAGAAGAAAGTTCTTTGTTTCTAGCCATTTTGAGCCTGTAATCGAACCCACAAATGTGGATACTCCAGATACTCAACTCGTCTAAAGAAGGACAGTTTTATTGTTTCTTTAATCAGAACAACAGTTTTCAGCTGTGCTAACATAATTGCAAAAGAGTTTTCTAATGATCAATTAGCCTTTTAAAATGATCAACTTGGATTAGCTAACACAACGTGCCATTAGAACACAGGAGTGATGGTTGCTGATAATGGGCCTCTGTACGCCTATTTAGATATTCCATAAAAAATCAGCCGTTTCCAGCTACAATAGTCATTTACAACATTAACAATGTCTACACTGTATTTCTGATCAATTTGATGTTATTTTAATGGACTAAAAATGTGCTTTTCTTTAAAAAACGACATTTCTAAGTGACCCCAAACTTTTGAACGTGTGTGTGTGTGTGTTTTTTGAAGGTGGCCAGCACTCTGAAGGCCCTCGCTATCCCACAACTACCCAGGTACACAGACTACATTTCTGTGTTTACAGTAGATACAGGAAACACAGTTCACAGACCAGTGCATTTGGTAGCTCAATTACTCATATTTCAAGTTTTCCTACAAACACTTGAATAGAACATGTCAGGTTGTCCCCAAAATATTGACACATAATACACCGTAGGTATACTAGTCACTGTTGGTGACTGTAGTCTCCTTCCCCATCCTCCTGTTTTGTCAGGCTGATGCCGGCAGTGCTGCAGACTCTAGACATCACCTCTTTCCTCTCTGCTAATGAGATCTACATGCTGAGTGACGTCACAGCCCTGCAACGTGTCACTGAGACCCTGCCTCACTTCATCAACCGGGACAACAAGTGACGTCTACTATCCCATACATAAAAATCCATTTTTTTTTTTTTTACATAATACATCTAATGGAACGTGTTATACTGAAATGATGTGCCGGTGTAACAGTGTAATGTGGCTCGACTGAGGCGGGTTGCAGAGAAGGCCACCACCACCCCACAGCTGGCCGTGTGACTGGCATACCTCAGGACCACCGTGGCCACCAAGGTTCCCTCCCAGGGTCCTGCTGCCAACCCTCGAAAAAGTACTAGAATAAATGGACTCCAAACAGGTATGGGGGGTGCCTAACCTGCAGTAGCCTGTGTGATATGTAAGGATGGAGTAAATACATAATGGATAACATGTTCACACTGTGTGGTCATGTACGGTATTGATTTGGTACAATTATGAGTGTTTCATTTTCACACAGCCAGCTTGATCCCCTGATGGGCATCTTGAAAGAGCACGTTGGTCACATGGAGAAGGATCAGCTGACCTCCCACCAATCAGAGCTCACGTCCTTCCTGATTTCTTTGGACTTCCGGGCCCAACACTGCCAGGTCTGGTTCTGTCCCATGAATTGATTACCGTTTGTCCGAAACACATCGCTTTGTTTTGACTGCTGTGTTTGTTTTGCAGGGTGATCTGGAGGAGACTAAGGAGATGGAGGGCTATCTGATTGACTGTCTCCTGGCCTTGGTCATGAAGATGTCTGAAGTCTCCTTCAGGCCACTGTTCTTCAAAGTAAGAGTCCTTATGATCCCAACTATGTTTTTGTTTTTTTAATCTTGACGGTTAGCTGATTCCCAACAGCCATAGATCAGTGTAACTGCAACTTTTATATCTGCTAGAGACATGATTTTTCTGTTGGTTCCAATGCATCTCTTCGATTGAGGCTGCTGACCTTCTACCGCCTGTCGGACAGCATCGCAGACAGGCTCTAGCCCCTAGGGGCTCTCCATCCTGTTCGCCCGCCGGTCACCTGGTCAAGCCCTTCTCTGACTTGCTCCGCCAGACCAACATCACTAAGACAGGTGGGTCTCTGCTCTCTCCTGTGTGGCTACACACTGTCTGTTCATCTAAGATCTCTAAAAAGGGTCTGGATTAATTTGGCTTTGCTGTAAAACAAAAGTCATGCTTGATGGGGATTTTCCAGGTTCACTGCTGGTTGTTAATAACAAATGTGAAGGATAAACGCAGGCAATATTTTTTGCTTATTTTGTCTCATCATGCATTCCTTCCCTCGTTCAGACGAAGCCTTCTTTGACACAGAGGACAACATTGAGAAGAGCTGCCCGCTGCTGGAGTACATACTGGACTGCCTCCATAAGATCTGCTTGTTTCTCGTAAATATACAAAGCGCTTCGTCAGCACGGAGAGAGCCAACGTCCTCATTACCCCTCTGGTCGATCAGCCTCACTTGTCCCTCACATTACTTTAATAAAGGACTCATCCACAAAAATGGCCACCATTACAACTGAGGGACTTCCTAATATATAGTTGTGTATAGTTGGAGAACACCCTGGGTGGAGAAGAGGTTTACCAGACCAGAGTCACCAAGCACCTGGTGCTGTGCGTGGGCCAATTCTGCTTTACCGTAGTAGACGACACTCGGTGGTAGACCCTCAACTACAAGATCCTGCTGAAGACACGACACAGCTCGGCCAAGGTGAGATATCTGGGACATGAGAAGGCTGTACACACAGCTGATGTTGATCCCGAAGTTGGATTCTGGATTTCTTTCATATTAGTTCTCTTCATCAATTCTCCACGTCTGGTCTTGAAGAGTGTCATGATGTTCTGGCTTTTTGTCTCAGTCTAGTGCCAACAGACATTTGATTCAACTAATCATAAAAGGCCCAGTGCAGTCAAATGTAATTTTCCTGTTTTATATATATTTCCACACTGAGGTATGAATAATACTGTTAAATTGTGAAAATGATAATGCCCTTTTAGAGTAAGAGCTGTTTGAAAAAACTTTCGTCCTGTTTTGGTAGGTGGAGTTTTGGCCTTCCATGGTGGCACTAAAACCCACCAGGTGGTAAATTAGTTAATAGACTAGAGTTTGTTACCTCTCGGACAAGAACAGCTCATTTTCAGTTTTCCCATCCCCACTCAGACCACTCCCAGACAGTCCTTGCTAAATTCTTGCTTAAGTAATTGCTCTTTGCTAAGAAGCTTTGAAAATAATAATAATAATAATTTCAAATAATCTCAGTATGGTACTTAAATGTTACCCAGAAATTATTTGATATTGCGATACAAACATCTGCATTGGACCTTTTTAAGACCATGATTAGCTGGTGTGTTTGTGCTGGGTCGGCACAAAAACCCACCTGCAGCTCTCCAGGACCAGGAGTGATCATCCAGTGACTGTGTTGTCCCCTCCCCTCGTCAGGTGCGATTCTCTGCCCTGCTGGAGCTGCCTAACTAATCCGAGGGAGGACTACATGGTCCTCCTGCCAGAGGCTATTCCTTTCCTGAACTCATGGAGGGTAGGTTGACTGTGTCATAGCTTGTACACAACCTGTTTTCTATCGCCGCTGTTGTACTGTTTTGTTATGTTAGCATATTAAGACCTGTCCGCCTGTTTGTCCATCTTTTTTCTGTGCAACATTGTTTCATTCCACTTCAACAGATGTGGAAAGCCTCTTCAAATGGGCATATTGTATTATGATCTGTAGCTATAATGTGATAGCAAACGGTTGCTGGCACTTTTTTTTTTTTTTCCTGTAGCGTTGCTAAAAAGGAGCGTTGCTCATAATGTATGGTTTGGCAGAATGCAAACCTCCCTCTAATGTGCCTCCAAGGTGGTTGAAGAAAGTGGGTAATAGCAGGGTTGGGTAATGGAAGCTACGTATTGATGTGTTTAAGGTAGTTAGTGAAAGGTTTCTTCGTCGATGGCCACCATTTTGTGAAAGAATGGCACTGGAGGAGATGGCTGCCGTTTTAAGGGCTCCTAACCGATTGTGCTATTTGGTTTTTTTCACGTTGTTTGTAGCTTATTTTGTACATAATGTTTCTGCCACCGTCTCTTATACCCGAAAGGAGCTTCTGGATATCAGAACAGCAACAACTCACCTCGAACTGGACAAAGATTTTTTTCTTTAACGAGTTGGACGTGAAGGATTTACTCCAGATACCCGACCAGGCCCAAATCCCCATTATTCGTATTGTTGGGTTCTGAGAATATGAAAATATACTTATCCATGTCACTGATGGAAGGCTGAGGTTTAGATGGTCTACACAAGAAGTTAATGTTTATAGTAGGAAGGTATATAGTGTGTGCAATTTAAGCTTGGAATGTGTTGAGTGCAGGGAAGCGATTACATGTGGCAGGCATTGATAAGGGGAGAGAGCCATGGATTAGTGATGGAGGGGGGTTGAGGTCAGGTCACCTTAAGGGAGAAATAAAGGTTTATGTCCTGTTTCACTAGTGTCCTGCCTAACAGTAAAGAACGATATTTGTACGGACAAAACAGAGATGCTTGTTCTAGGTCCCAAGAAACAAAGAGATCTTCTGTTGAATCTGACAATTAATCTGGATGGTTGTACAGTCGTCTCAAATAAAACTGTGAAGGACCTCGGCGTTACTCTGGACCCTGATCTCTCTTTTGAAGAACATATCAAGACTGTTTCAAGGACAGCTTTTTTCCATCTACGTAACATTGCAAAAATCAGAAATTTTCTGTCCAAAAATGACGCAGAAAAATTAATCCATGCTTTTGTTACTTCTAGGCTGGACTACTGCAATGCTCTACTTTCCGGCTACCCGGATAAAGCACTAAATAAACTTCAGTTAGTGCTAAATACGGCTGCTAGAATCCTGACTAGAACCAAAAAATTTGATCATATTACTCCAGTGTTAGCCTCCCTACACTGGCTTCCTGTTAAGGCAAGGGCTGATTTCAAGGTTTTACTGCTAACCTACAAAGCATTACATGGGCTTGCTCCTACCTATCTTTCCGATTTGGTCCTGCCGTACATACCTACACGTACGCTACGGTCACAAGACGCAGGCCTCCTAATTGTCCCTAGAATTTCTAAGCAAACGGCTGGAGGTAGGGCTTTCTCCTATAGAGCTCCATTTTTATGGAATGGTCTGCCTACCAATGTGAGAGACGCAGACTCAGTCTCAACCTTTAAGTCTTTACTGAAGACTTATCTCTTCAGTAGGTCCTATGATTAAGTATAGTCTGGCCCAGGAGTGTGAAGGTGAACGGAAAGGCTGGAGCAACGAACCGCCCTTGCTGTCTCTGCCTTGCCGGTTCCCCTCTTTCCACTGGGATTCTCTGCCTCTAACCCTTTTACAGAGGCTGAGTCACTGGCCTACTGGTGTTCTTCCATGCCGTCCATGGGAGCGGTGCGTCACTTGAGTGGGTTGAGTCACTGACGTGGTCTTCCTGTCTGGGTTGGCGCCCCCCCCCCCCTTGGGTTGTGCCATGGCGGAGATCGTTGTGGGCTATACTCGGCCTTGTCTTAGGACGGTAAGTTGGTGGTTGGAGACATCCCTCTAGTGGTGTGGGGGCTGTGCTTTGGCAAAGTGGGTGGGGTTATATCCTGCCTGTTTGGCCCTGTCCGGGGGTATCATCGGATGGGGCCACAGTGTCTTCTGATCCCTCCTGTCTCAGCCTCCAGTATTTATGCTGCAGTAGTTTATGTGTCGGGGGGCTAGGGTCAGTCTGTTACATCTGGAGTATTTCTCTTGTCTTATCCGGTGTCCTGTGTGTATTTAAATATGCTCTCTCTAATTCTCTCTTTCTCTCTTTCTGTCTTTCTCTCGGAGGACCTGAGCCCTAGGACCATGCCTCAGGACTACCTGGTATGATGACTCCTTGCTGTCCCCAGTCCACCTGGCCGTGCTGCTGCTCCAGTTTCAACTGTTCTGCCTGCGGCTATGGAACCCTGACCTGTTCACCGGACGTGCTTGTTGCACCCTCGACAACTACTATGATTATTATTATTTGACCATGCTGGTCATTTATGAACATTTTAACATTTTAACATTTTGACCATGTTCTGTTATAATATCCACCCTGCACAGCCAGAAGAGGACTGGCCACCCCTCATAGCCTGGTTCCTCTCTAGGTTTCTTCCTAGGTTTTTGGCCTTTCTAGGGAGTTTTTCCTAGGGAGTTTTTCCTAGCCACCGTGCTTCTTTCACATGCTTTGCTTGCTGTTTGGGGTTTTAGGCTGGGTTTCTGTACAGCACTTTGAGAATATCAGCTGATGTACGAAGGGCTATATAAAAATAAATTTGATTTGATTTGATTACAGATGTGTAGGAGACTCAGCCTATGAGGAACGGTTAAATATCAGTGCTTGTGTGAAAATGTTTTTGTCTAATGCAGCTGTATTGATCCTCTGGGAAGAATAAACTTGGTTAAGCTTTCATAATGTCTGAGTTTTTTTACACAGAAAAATAGAACCTAACAGTATGAAGAAATGACGCCGATACAGGGGATGTAGGTCCAGGTGCCTTGTGAGAATTTGTCGGCGAGTGGGTAACCCGCCTCTATCATCCGTCCTATTGGCCTATGTACAATCATTGGATAGTAAAATAGATGAGTTACGAGTGAGTATATCCTACCAACGGGACATTAAACTGTAATATCTTATGTTTCACTGAGTCTTGGCTGAACAACGACACGGATAATATACAGTTGGCTGGTTTTTCCGTGCATCGGCAAGACAACAGCTGCCTCTGGTAAGTCGAGGGGTGGTGGCCTGTGTCTATTTGCCAATAACAGCTGGTGCACGAAATCAAATATTAAGGAAGTCTCAAGGCTTTGCTCACCTGAGGTAGAGTATCTCATGATAAGCTGTAGACCACACTATTTACCAAGAATTTATCTATATTTTTGTAGCTGTCTATTTACCACCACAAACCGATGCTGGCAAGACTGTATAAAGCCATAGGCAAACAAGAAAATGCTCATCCAGAGGCGGTGCTCCTAGTGGCCGGGAACTTTAATGCAGGCAAACTCAGTTCTACCAGCATGTCACATGTGCAACCTGAGGAAGAAAAAAAAAAACTCTAGACCACCTTTACTCCACACAGAGATGTGTACAAAGCACTCACTCGCCCTCCATTTGGCAAATCTGACCATTCTATTTGACTGATTCCTGCTTACAAGCAAAAACTAAAGCATGAAGTACCAGTGACTCGCTCAATATGCAAGTGGTCAAATGACCAGATTCTAAGCTACAGGACTGTTTTGCTAGCACAAACTGGATATGTTATGGGACTCATCCCGAGGATACCATATGTCACCGGCTTCATCAATAAATGCATCCCCAACCAGAAGCAATGGATTACAGGCAACATCCACACTGAGCTAAAGGGTAGAGCTGCCGCTTTCAAGGAGCGGGACTCTAACCCGGCTGCTTATAAGAAATCCCGCTATGCCCTCAGATGAACCGTCAAACCGGCAAAGCATACAGGACTAAGATTGAATCCTACTACACCGGCTCTGATGATTGTCGGATGTGGCAGGGCTTGCAAACTATTACAGACTACAAAGGGAAGTCCAGCCATGAGCTGCCCATTGACACAAGCCTACCAGATGAGGTAAATGACTTCTGTGCGTGCTTCGAGGCAAGCAACACTGAAGCATGCATGAGAGCACCAGCTGTTCCGGACAACTGTGTGATCACGCTCTTCGTAGCCAATGTGAGTAAGACCTTTTTAAACAGGTCAACATTCTAAGAATATTTTGAAGATAAATACACAATGCAGAGGACGAGAGTACTAATGGTCAATAGGGAATTGTCACTGTAAATAGTTGGTCTTCAGTTGAACAGCTATATAGAATCTGTGGAATGTCAGTCCTGGACTCAGAGCTATGTGAGCCACATTTTCATTGGTCTGTACATTGAGTCTGAAGCAGGATACTTGTTTTTGGCCATTGGCCCAGTTATACTGCAAGGACTTCTGATTGGTCAACCCCAGGCTAGGGTGGGGGGTTATAAATGTATCCTGTTCCTTTGTTCTGTGGAGAAAAGCTGAGGACAGGGGAGACTGAACATCTATCTCCCAGCATAACATCTATGATTTGTCCTTCTCAAATAAATCTATTTCTCTCATTTGCTTTGGGGTTTGTGTTATCGAAGAATATCATCAACTGCTAACCATTCAGTAGGCCGCAGGGCCAGGCGGATTACCAGAACGTGTACGTTTCAAGCAGACCACCATAGTCCCTGTGCCCAAGAACACCAAGGTAACCTGCCTAAATGACTACCGACCCGTAGCACTCAAGTCTCTAGCCATGAAGTGCTTTGAAAGGCTGGTCATGGCTCACATCAACAACAACATCCCAGAAACCCTAGACCCACTCCAATTTGCATACCGCCCCAACAGATCCACAAATGACACCGTCTCTATTGCACTCAACACTGCCCTTTCTCACCTGGACAAAGGAACACCTACGTGAGAATGCTGTTCATTTACTACAGCTTAGCGTTCAACACCATAGTGCCCTCAAAGCTCATCAATAAGCTAAGGACCCTGGGACTAAACATCTCCCTATGTAACTGGATCCTGGACTTCCTGACTGGCCACCCCCAGTTGGTAAGGGTAGGCAACAACACATCTGCCACGTTGATCCTCAACACCGGGGTCCCTCGGGTGCGGGCTTAGTCCCCTCCTGTACTCCCTGTTCACTCATGACTGCACGGCCAGGCACGACTCCAACACCATCAATGAGTTTGCCGATGACACAATGGTGGTTGGCCTGATCACCGACGACGATGAGACCGCTTATAGGGAGGAGGTCAGAGACCTGACTGTGTGGTGCAAGGACAACAACCTCTCCCTCAACGTGATCAAGACAAAGGAGATGATCGTGGACTACAGGAAGAGGAGGGCCAAGCACGCCCACATTCTCATCGACGGGGCTGTAGTGGAGCAGGTTGAGAGCTTCAAGTTCCTTGGTGTCCACATCACCAGCAAATGATCATGGTCCAAACACACCAAGACAGTTGAGAAGAGGGCACCAAGGAACTTTGCTTTTTTTGAGCTGTTCTTTCCATAATATGGACTTGGTCTTTTACCAAATAGGACTATGCTCCTGTATTTAGTTTTATTTAACCTTTTATTTAACTAGGCAAGTCAGTTAAGAATAAATTCTTATTTACAATGATGGCCTACCAAAAGGCCACCTGTGGGGACCAACCCTACCTTGTCACAACACAACAGATTGGCTCAAAAGCATTAAGAAAGAAAGAAATTCCACAAATTAACTTTTTACAAGGCACACCTGTTAATTGAAATGCATTCCAGGTGACTACCTCATGAAGCTGGTTGAATGAGAGTGCAAAGCTGTCATCAAGGCAAAATGTGGCTACTTTGAAGAATCTCAAATATAAAATAGATTTGGATTTGTTTAACACTTTTTTTTTTGGTTACTAATGTGTTATTTCATAGTTTTGATGTCTTCACTGTTATTCTACAAAGTAGAAAATAGTAAAAATAAAGAAAATCCCTTAAATGAGTTTTGACTGGTAATGTACATATCACCTAATTACCTCGAATTACCTTTACTCCCACACTTTGACTTGGTGTATATATATATATATATATATATATATATATATATATATATATATATATATATATATATATATATATATATATATATATATATATGCCTCGTTATTTTATTGTTGGTCTTTTTATTTTGAACTTTAGTTTATTTAGTAAATATTTTTAACTGCATTGTTGGTTAAGGGCTTGTAAGTAAGCATTTCATGGTAAGGTTGTATTGGCACCTGTTGTATTCGGTGCATGTGACATAACATTTGATTTGACCTTCTCCCTGCTTACCGGTCATCCACGAGATGGAGACCATTTTGGGAGAGCCTCTTCTGAGTTATTTCTAATCTGCGTCCCACTCCCCACCTCCTGACCACCAAACAAGGGCCCAGATCGGCCCCTAGCCCACTGTAGTCCCCCTCCATCAGACGCCTGAGCGTCAGCCCCTGTCCCCAGTTTAGCCATTATCTGTTTAGCCATTACCCAGAACCATGTGTCAACCCGGCCTCAATCATATCGATATCTGATACATGTAGGATGGATCTCTAGCAGTAGGATAATAAACGCTTAGCCAAAGATGTATGATGTGGGAATGAGAATAGGAATACGTTTTTTATTATTTCTGTTTTCCCATAATGAAAAGCTTTTTATGGCAACTATTTAATTCATGGTTTTGTTACATTGTATGAAAATGTCATATGTATAGGGGTGAAAGGCGGTACAGTCAGGTATGGCGTACCGGCAAAGTAAATAGTGTGGTACGCCATACCGTTAAAACATGAGCCTATCACAATTAATACAACATGCCCAAAAAACTATAGGATATTACTGCATTTCAGTCGCATAAACATTTTGTGAATTGACTGGATGCCGGGTGGTATATACGCTCCAAATTGCGTTGTGGTTGGTTGAGAACACTAACATTTTGTCAAGGCGAAGATGGGTGGCCGAGACCGAGGCGAGTGCACTTTGGATGCTGAAATGATTTTGGGAATGGACGAACGTACGCGGGTAGCCTACAGGAGCGCATTTGTTAAGCGATTGTTTGAAAATCAGATGAAAACATTGACTGATTTGGGTTTATGCCACATTAAAAAGCATAGGCGGCGTGCCCATAAGGCTAGGATGATCTAAGCTTTCCCTAAAGTAATTTGAAATGCCAAAGTTATATAGCCTAATTAGCTTTCTCCTGTCTCTACAGAAATAAATACATTGGTTTTAACTTGGCCACTAAACCAGAAAGCATGATTTGGTCACAGAGGATCATTAGCTTCTTTAAATATATATATATATATATATATATATAATTGTCACATGCGCCGAATTACAACAGGTGTGGACTGTTTTAAATCGCATAGCCTACAGCGGGGTGCAAATACCAAAATAGGTGATTGTTGAGTTGCGACTGTAGCTGAAAAGCAGAGATCCAGCCAGGCATATCGCAATATTTAAATATGCAATCGCTGAAAAACTGTTTGGAAAGCAAATGGCTATTGCTGTAAATGGATGACTTTTAGTTATTGACACCCTGCAGAGAAGATCGACCATATCCCTGGTGTGAAATACAAGGCGGAAGATTAGGTTATGCAATTTTGTATTCGGAGTGGAACAAAGTCGCTAATCCTTGATGATGCTGGGGCGGTGCCGAAACTTTTACCTCTAGACCCGACCGTTACAGCGGACATAGGCTCCCAATTGGGTTTAGGCTACTGTACCACGCTCACGCCGGTGTGGTGTGCCTTTTTGATTTCAGTGAACAATTTGATAGTGCAAGCAGAAGCGGCTCTTCTGTGCTCCTGTACAGTGTTTCCCGACACAGGATAATGGTCCTTACAAAGAACTCGAGAGGATTACAACTCGCCTTCCAAATTTATAAGCGAACTCATCATCACTCAGTTGGAATTATTGGAGCGCCTTTTTCAAAAGGACAGGTGTGTACTGTAGGTAATTTATTATAGGCTATTGATAGGTATACCATTCGATATGTTATCGAATAGGCTTCATATACTACCGTTCAGATACAATAAACTATACATTTGTGATATATTATGTGTTGCTATAATACACAGTCCTTTTAATCTATCTATACTGCAGCCGAGGGATGGTGTGGAGAAAGGACCAGAACTCATTCGCTCCGCCGGATTGGTGGAAAAGCTCAGAGCGCAAGGTGACGTCCCGATATTGCGTTTTACACTCATTCTGTAATGTAGGCAATAGGTAGCTACAGTGCAGAATTGAAGACACTTTCGCTGAGTAAAACTGTGAAAATAGATAATGTACAGTGAAGGGAATCTGTTAACAATCTGTTTTCTGAGAGGGATGATGAAATTATCCTGTAAATCCCCAAATTGCAATAGTTGCATCAGTAAGCTATTGATTTGATCAAATGAGTAAGTGATCTCTCCAAGATCAGTCTCCAGATATCTAACATTTTCTTTGACTTGGCTGGGCAGAAGTGTTGAGATAAATCATTTAACATATTGGGGGTCAGTTTCAAACCTGGTGTCACATGACAATAGCATTTACACAAGCGAACAGCATGATTTACTTTCCATGACCACATTCAGTTCAGAGGAGGCTGGTGGGAGGAACTATAGGAGGACGGGCTCATTGTTCAATAGCTGGAATGGAGCAAATGCGTCAAACAAATCAAATAAATAAAAATGTCACATGTGAGACTTACCGTGAACTGCTTACTTACAAGTCTTTAACCAGCATTGAAGTTAAGAAAAATAAGAGTAAAGAAAATATTTGCAAAATAAACAAATGTTTTTTTTGTTAAAGTAACACAATAAAATAATAACAAGGCTATATACAGGGGTACCTGTATCGAGTCAATGTGGGGGTTTCCATATGTTTGATGTGTTTTTCCATGTTTGACGTATTTGATACAGATCCATAAATTCCATTCCAGCCATTACAATGAGCTCATCCTCCTATAGCTCCTCACACAAGCCTCCTCTGGTTAAATTCCAGGGCAGTTCTGAACCATATGAATGAGTGACAAAACATATGCTAGGGTACAAAGAGAATCCTTTTGGGGAAAAATACACCTGAACTTAAACTTGAGATCAAGACCAGGGTATCACCGACAGAAGTGGTGTCCTTTGGAAAGACTACCAGTGAGACTGACCTGTCCTCTGAAGTGTTTAGTCATGGGAAGTTTTACTGGAAAGGCGTGAGAGTGACTGAGGGATCAACACGTGAGCAAGATCTGTCTGTCTGTGTCCCAGTGTCAGCTTCTGCCCCTGTGTGCAATCACGTGAGATCAGAGACATCCTAGGCACCCTCTCTGTTTTAGTTATGGCACACAGCACAAGGGATCTGATAGGCCTAGCTCTCCTGACCTTGCATAACTCCCTCTTCCATGTGTGTGTGTGTGTGTGTGTTTGGGTTATGACAACGGTAGCCTCCTGCACACAGTATGCATGCCAGTGAAAGTGTGCTCACTCACCCACCAGCAACAGTTGAGGGCACTTTGGGGGGGGGGGGGGACAGACAAGTGCTCAGTCAATGCTTACCCTGCCTGTGTGCTCTACAGAGAGAATAGCAGACAGACATCTAAATCACTAACATAGTAACAAGCACAGTAAAATAAGTAATTTATTTAAATTTTGAGAGCGCTCATTTGCATCTAGGCAAAATGGAGGAGTTGTTTTACATTGCAAATAAGCTTAGAGGCAAGGATTGGGTCAGGGCTATTCAACTCTGACAGGCCTGGGCAACTCCAGTCCTCAGGGGCCTGATTGGTGTCACACTTGTGCCCCAGCCCCAGCTAACACACCTGACTCCAATAATCACGATCTTCAGTTTAGAATGCAACTATTTTAAATCAGCTGTGTTTGCTAGGGATGGGGGGGAAAGTGTGACACCAATCAGGCCCCGGGGACTGGAATTGCACAGGCCTGCCCGACGAGGTCCGGAGCCTGCTGGTTTTCTATTCTACCTGCTAATTAATTGCACACACCTGGTGATCCAGGTCTAAATCAGTCCCTGATTAGAGGGGAATAATGAAAATACAGTGGAACTGGCTTCGAGGTCCAGAGTTGAGTTTGAGGGGACTAGGTTATAACATGTACATGTACATCACATGTCAAACTCATTCCACCGAGGGCCGAGTGGCTGTTTCGCTCCTCGCTTGTACTTAATTGCTGAATTAAGGTCACTAAATTAGTAAGGACCTCCCCTCATCTGGTTGCCTAGGTCTTAGTTGTAAGGAAATACCAAACCGGCAGACACTAGGGCCTCCATGGAATGAGTTTGATACCCCTGATGTACGTGGATGGTAAATTGTAATTACTATGGTGATCCATTGATACCTTATTAATGAGAGTGTGTGGCTTTTCTTTTCAAAGTGATGCATTGAGAGCTCCTTCCTTGATTAATTTTGACACCAGATTACTGTAAGTGCATTGACTAATACATTTCCTTCGGTGACTTGTGTTGCCCAATCTCATCCTCTGTAGGCTGTGCAGTCAAAGACTATGGCAACGTGACGTTTGAGGAGGTGTCCAACGATGAGCCCATAGGCAATGTGAAGAGTCCCAGAGCGGTGGGCAGCGCCAACCAACGTCTGTCTGCTGCCGTCCACGCCGTGAAGAATGACGGACACACCTGTGTGATGCTGGGAGGAGACCACAGGTGTGTGTGTCATATCTACCCATATTAGAGCAAGAGCCCAGTGTCAACAACCAGACAAAATTCACAGGATTGTGGGCAGGGAGTGTTTCCTGACAATATGATATGGAATTCACTCATGATTGTATCCAGTTTGGCGATAGGCTCGATCCAGGGGCATGCAGCAGCTAAGAAGGACCTCAGTGTGGTATGGGTGGACGCCCATGCAGACATCAACACACCCCTGACCTCCCCTACAGGCAATATCCACGGACAGCCCATGTCCTACCTCATCCATGAGCTGCATTCCAAGGTGATCTCTCTATCCTTCTCTCTCTCCTCCTATTCCCCCCAAAGGCATCCCCAAGTTTTAATATTTCAAATACTGTACCATAAAACATTTGGTTGTTTTGCCCTGCAACAGAGTTAAATGTTAGATCAGCCACACCTTGGTATTCGCAATACCAGTATTTACACAGTTGTGCAATGTCAGTTAGTTTTGAGGATTTACTGTAAGACTTCCTCTTCCTGTGCACATCCTTGGTCATCATACGTTAGAGGGATTGATTATAAAATGAAACATTTTGATAGAGAATAGTCATCAGTTATGTTTATGTTTTAGGTGGTGACAGTATTTTTATTTAACCTTTTATTTAACTAGGCAAGTCAGTTAAGAACAAATTCTTATTTACAATGACGGCCTAACGGGGAACAGGTGGGTTAACTGCCTTGTTCCGAGGCAGAACGACACATTTTTACCTTGTCAGCTCGGGGATTTGATCCAGCAACCTTTTCGGTTACTGGCCCAATGCTCGAACCACTAGGCTACCTGCAGCCATAAAATTCTACATGGGTGTGAGCTACAGTTCTAGATGCGGACTTGTCTCCTTTTCTTTGATTGATTAGATTCCAGTTCTGCCCAACTTCTCCTGGATAAAGCCATGTGTATCAGCCAAAGACATAGTCTACATTGGCTTGAGAGATGTGGATCCAGAAGAGCAGTATGTTTTTGCTTGTCATTCTGAATCCTATTATATAACCTTGCACTACATCCATTTGTTTACTGAAGAATTAAAACTAACTCTTCCATTTATAGCCATATCCTGACGTTGCTGGGTATCAAAGGTTACTCCATGACAGAGGTGGATCGCCTTGGAATATCCAAAGTGATGGAGGAGACATGTGACTACATCTTCTCGAAGTATAACCGCAAAACTTTAGTTTTAATTTCTTGCTATTCATGGTAGACTACATCGGACACTGATAAATCAATGTGAATATTGGGCATTGACGTGTTCTGATGGCAAAACACGGATTTTAATGAATTGATTTAACAGGGTGAAGAAGCCCATCCACCTGAGCTATGACATCGATGCCCTGGACCCATCCATCTCCCCGGCCACAGGAACCCCAGTAGTGGGAGGGCTGACCTACAGAGAGGGAGTCTACATCACAGAGCACATCTGTCAGACAGGTGAGAGATCTCACACACAGTAGAGGCTGCTTCAATGTAGTGTCTGTGGTCAGTCAGGTGTGTGTTGAGCTGTGTTTTGTCTCCACAGGGATGCTGTCTGCAATGGACATGGTGGAGGTGAACCCAAAGAGAGGCAGGACAGAGGATGAGATCAGCTCCACGGTCAACGCTGCAGTAGATCTGATACGTGGCTGCTTCGGAAAGCTCCGGGAGGGAAACCACCCTGCAGACTACAAGATGCCCCTGCCTTGAGCTGCCAACCACCCTGCAGACTACAAGATGCCCCTGCCTTGAGCTGCCAACCACCACAGAGCCTTCTATTACAGTGAAGGGCTGTGGCCAGCACTACCTTTCTGCACTTCAAAATCATTTTGACTCTTTTTTTCTGTAATCCAGTTAACAAATTGCCTTTTGTATCAAATCATGGAGAGATTAAAATAGATACCCTATTTCCCCCCCCCAGAACTGCTTCAGGGTTTGGTTGGTATTAATATTGTACCTGAGGTAATAGAGGTAATATTTCTGCAGTTCCAGTCAATTGAGTCTGGTCTGGACAAATGTCACACTGACTCGCTCACACTTTAGTCTTCAGTGAACACTTTATTTAGAAAACATTAATCTCACATGTACAACATCTGGCCACACATCCCAAATAAAATAAGGACTGCACCTTGGAGCAGAGGAGGCTGGTGGGAGGATATAGGAGGATGGGCTCACGTTGTTTCTATTCCAGACATTGTAATGAGCCGTCCTATCGCCTCTTCTGCTTTGGAGTGTATATAGCCACATTCTAACAGATTTCCCAGGGTCAGCATAGGCTTAATCTGTGGAGTGATGCATGGGATTAATAATCCTATTGATTCTTAGCACCATCTTTCATTCAGAAATGAAATCCTTTCATTATCAGACCAATGAATGATCAGGTAGGAGCTTTGCTTCCGTAACAAAACGGATGAGTCAGCACTTGCAGGCTGCTGTATTTCACCAAGGCAGTTGGAGAGACGGGAGGAACAGAGGGACTCAGACACAGTGTACCATTGGCTTTGAATGCCAGTGTTTATCTGTGCAGCAGTAATGGAGTGAATGACCTCGGTGCTATTGCCCCGTGGAAGACATGACATTGGTAGAGAGGGGATGTGGGGCAGCGATATTGAAAGGTAATTTACAATTGAGTGAATATATGCAGCATTTACCATGAATGCAAACATTGCCTTCTGCAATAGGGATCAAACACTATTAGATAATCACTGTTCTGAGACCTGCCCCAAGTGTGATAATAGCCCAGACCCTGTGCGTACTGTGTAAAACTCCAAGCATGTAATTGTTTTTTTGATGGTAACATTAGAACAAGTCTTTGCCCTCACATTGATGCTTTCCTATCAAATACCTCAGGTAGTACTGCCACATTTTAAGGCGCATAAACAACTACAACAGTCATAATTTAGAAGCCTGGCCTGCATATAGTATCATCCTAATAACTAACCCTGATTGTCATAGTGCAACCAACCAATAAACCTCCATCCTTCCCACGAGCCCTCTATCTAGCCCCAGTCCAACCCGACACCTGTTAGAACATCCATTTTGTGGCTCTGGCCAACATCAACCCCTGGTTACAGGATCATTGGGATGTCCCCCCCCCATTGAAGTTGAAGGTCTGATATGATGTGGGGTCATCTGATTCTGACCGGTTGATGAGGGAGAGGGGGACAGTGACAGTGCATTTATAACTGGTCTCGGTCATCTGTGTGCTGGGAAGCAGTGGGGGAGGAGGGGATTGGAGTGATGGTCAAAAGGAGTGGAGGAAGGGTTTGGAGTGACGGTTAAAAGGAGTAGAGGAAGGGTTTGGAGTGACGGTTAAAAGGAGTAGAGGAAGGGATTGGAGTGACGGTTAAAAGGAGTAGAGGAAGGGATTGGAGTGACGGTTAAAAGGAGTAGAGGAAGGGATTGGAGTGACGGTTAAAAGGAGTAGAGGAAGGGATTGGAGTGACGGTTAAAAGGAGTAGAGGAAGGGATTGGAGTGATGGTTAAAAGGAGTAGAGGAAGGGATTGGAGTGATGGTTAAAAGGAGTAGAGGAAGGGATTGGAGTGATGGTTAAAAGGAGTGTTTCCAGGTAGAGGAAAAGAGTAGTGCACACCAAAACATGTAATGTGCAGGAAGTTGAAAGGGAGAAGCAGCTGTGTTGCTTGCTCTAATTAACTTAGTATCTTGTATCAAAGTCCCTGTTAAGGGTGAGAATGAAATAAAAAAGTTCCTCAGGTTAAGACAGCTGTGCAGTCGGAGTGTGCAAAACCCATGACGGAAGGCACAGACTGGGAGCGAAGCGCTTCGGACCCACTGGTGAACCACACACACACACACACACACACACCTCAACTACAAATAAATGTGACATCAAATGAGCAGCCAGAGCCTCAGTGAACACTGAGTTTGGAGAGGAGGACGAGAGGTCAGAGGGCACTTCACAGCCCACAGAGCCGAGAGTCAGGAGGGTCCAGGAAGAGGGATGAGAGGAGAAAAGCGTATTCCGTTTGATCATTCTGACTCGTTCAGAGTGCAACGCCTTCTGAACTCCTGGCCTCGCTCATGCATCCACTTGTTAGACACTGGAGAAGGAAGAGGAAACTAAGTCAGGAGGACATGACCAACAAGGACCCACTGTTAACTGCTGCAGCAAACCGTTAGCGGACCTGAAACAACCATATCACTGCCCTCGGGGCAGACCTGAAGTTCTCAGGGTGTAGGAAATAGGATGTAATGAGAGACGGGTCAGCTCACCCCACTTGTTGCCCACTAGGACAGGACAGGCCGCGTGCCGCGTGCTGTAGTCACCCTCTCCACTGGCAAACAGGTTATACCAGAACACTGCACTTCCCTGAAAAAGAACAGTTTACACATACACAAAGCTCTTTATTTAGCATCAACATGTCAAATAAATAAACCCCATCACGCACTTAACAGGAAAATGATTCAAAGTGAACACCACAGCTGTGTGTTTCACCTTTTTGGGCCACACTGCAGCTCCCACATCAGTAAAGACAGTGGCTCCCCCTGAAGGCACGTCACTCATCTGCAACAGAGAGCCTCGTCAAGCCATCGCATCATACCACTTTAATACGAGAGCTTTTTTTCTCAACCTAATTGAAACCCATTTCTTTTTAAAAGGAACCTTTGAAATTAGATTTACACATGGGTAAAAACGTAAAACCCAAAATTGTATCCAAATCTATGAACTGGATCTGAAATAGTGAATTGCTTAATACTAACGTAAATGAGCCAGGTGGCGATACGGTTCCCGGTGCCCAGCTCCTTAAATGCATCCGGTTCATCTTTCTACGAAGACATGGAACATACACAAAGGTTCAATAACACTAACAGTGAAGTCAAGGAAAAACTCCCATCCACATATGAACCCACTAGCAACAGTTGATGCACGTGTGCCAGCCATCAACAGTCACCCACTGGCTCTCTGTCATACAGCATAAAGGTCATAGTTGCCTGACCAGAATAGAAAGAAAAGCCTTGTTTACCCGTCCAAAGTCAAAGTGGGGCTCGTATTGCCCGCCCACGCCGTAATTTGCCACCTGAGGAGAGATGAACAGAGGACAAACTCAGTGACAGATGCTGTGTTGTCATTAGAGACACTCGTCTAGTACTTTGGTAGGCTCTTCCTAAGTAATAAACAGCAGTAAAGTTTATTCCTTGCACTGAGTTTTTATACAGTTGCTATAATAGGCATACTGTTTAAAGGGAAAGGGGGATACCTAGTCAGTTGTACAATTGAATGCATTCAACTGAAATGTGTCTTCCACATTTAACCTAAGCCCTCTGAATCAGAGAGGTGCAGGGGGCTGCCTTAAATCGGCATCCATGTCTTCAGCGCCTGGCGAACAGCCTTGCTCAGGGGTAGGACGACAGATTTTTACCTCGTCAGCTTGGGGATTCGATCCAGCAACCTTTCGGTTACTGGCCCTATGCTCCTACCCACCAGTGTGTATTCACGTCACTGGTTGCTAAACCACACAGATGTACTGCCAGGGTATCCCCTCCTGCCAGTACTCCAGTCCTACTAAAGTCCCTCAGCCACCCTGATGTTCGGTTGTGTTACCTGTAGCTCCTCTGCAGTCTTGACATTCAAGCCGGTGATATCCTCAATGCGCTGGTTTATCTTGTCCACTACTGGATCTTCGTAGGCGGTTAGCCATGCACTGTGATGAGAGACGGAGAGTTTCGGAGTCATAAAATACATCTTTATTTAGCATTAAAATTGCAGCCAGGCAGCAGAATAATGTTATTCTAGATTAGTGTGTCCACAGTTAACAGTTAAGATAGCAGCATGGACAGCATGTGGTAGTACTGTAGGTTAGAAGGGGTATACAGATGTAGGATCTTAAATTTGATCACCCTGTTGCAGGAGAACTGTCCTGCAATGCAGGAAATGTAAAACTTGTAGTGCATTTGAGGTTTAAAAATGCTTCGGAAGACTTGATTTTCCCTTACGAAAAATGCATCGACCCCTACAATTATGATCCACATAATAATTCACATTTCCTGTTGCTTCAGAATTGTTTTCTTGCTGTAGCAAACTGGCTCAAATTAAGATTCTGTAGGAGAAGGAAACAGGCTGGTTGAAACAGGTGAAAGGGAACTCCAAATTTATCCAGTCTCAGAGCAAAAACATTAAAAACTAACTGTTTCTCACCAAGGAAGTTGGGGCATTTATGAGGAAGAGTGACCATTTAGGAGTTTGGGTTATTAATTTAAACAAACAGACCCCAGTCCCTTCTGTCCCTCTGTTACAGACCTTGCTGTTTAAATGTATAAATATAGATTGAACAGCTATGGGAGTAACAGAAGATGCTGGTAAGTGTCCAGAAGGGAGCAGAGTTGACTGGGGAGACCAAGATCTCATCCTTTCATTGGGTAGGAGCCAAGCCTCACTTCCAAACATGTTGAGTCAGACAGGCCCACATCTCAGGCTCTCTTTACACGCCCTCAGTTAACATGAATGTGTGTGTCCTTTGTTCAATTAGCGTAGCCTGTGCATGTTATAAAGATGAATAGGAAATGCCTTAAAAATTGCCTCAAACTATTCATTCTGAAGTATACATGTGCGAGTGTCCTCACTGGATGACAGGGTTATGTTGGAAGTGCTGTCATTAGAGTCCGGCCAGAATGCTGGCTCACATCCTTAGATATAAATACTCCATCAGCTGCTATATAAGCTGTATGGTTACAAAAACGTTTTCTGTATCGGAGTGCTTCATTAAACCATTCATTTAACAAGAAGAAAAATATAGAGCCTAACCGAGAACCCTGATAACTAAATGTCCCTAAGATAATTCATAAACACATTGAGCAGGTTATGAGCTAAATGCTGAATAAATTTGGCTAATTTAGGTTAATTGGCATAATGAAGCTGAAATCTGGGGTCAGAGGAACAGAGGAAGATCACCATGTTTCCATTTGCTCATCAACTGCAGTTAATCTATTTCCACAAGGGGGCGCTCTATAGCCACAACACATGAAAACAGGCTTGAAGGGAACAAATAGGCAGGCAGACCCCTTTCTACAAGAGGAGATTCCACCCATACACTGAAACATTCTGTAAGATACGCCAGAGCCTGCACCAAGATAACAGAAAAAGATTAGGAAAAACAACTGTTTGCCACTGCATGGATTGGGTTGTCATGTCGATGATGTCAATCGTCTGATGGGTTGGAGAGGAGAGACAGCGATGTCATTGCAGGAGGAGGAGAGGTGGAGAGGTAGGTGTATCCATAAGTAAAGTTCCACAAAAGGGGGTGAGAGGTAGGGATGAGCAGGGCAGACAGGGCCTCATGCAGGCCCCTCTCCGTCACCTTTGACCCCTTAACTCTTGGAGACTAATGGGCTGTAGTGAGTTTCCCAGTTTGGGGGTCATGCACGGTGGCACGCCTTAGCTAGTATCCCGGACGGTTCACATTACAGTCACAGATCACAGTGAGGACAGACACAGAGGAAGAGGAGAGACATCACTGAATGATCAAGCAGCTGTATGAGAGACAGACTGACGCTAGGCCAGGGCATGCGGACCATCAGGTCTAAAACCATTGCAGTACATGACTTGCAACGGTCACAGCCAAAACTTAAATGAGACGCTACCAAAGGTAGAAGATATTAAACTGGCCTGGTCACACCCCGACTACTGTTAATGGAGTCATAACAAGCAGGTACTGGACTCCTGTTCCTCCCTCTTGTTATGATCAAAGCAGTGGCGGGACATCTTGGCAAGAGCACGGGCCCAGAGGGACTGAATTATACCTTCAAAATCAACCTAGTTTCCAATATACCCAAAGTGTCTACCATCTCACAAGAATGTTACTTGTTCAGGCAATATTTCCCCAAACATACAAACTGTCAATTTCCAATCCGTTATAATCCCTCTACGCTTAAATTGCAGAGTTCCCGATTAGCTGTTGTGCTCTTGCCAAGGATCCTGCCCAAGCGGAGGGAGAGGATGCGGGGTGCGGAGGGGTATGGGGTACAGCGCTGTGCCCATCCCTGCCTGCTGGTCTTACCTCTTGCTGATGCGATAGTGGGCGGTCTCCAGTACACCAGTAATGGGGTTGGAGATGGTGGCCCGGCGCAGCTGTGGAGCCAACAGCCAACCGGCAGAGAGGACATGGGTTACAGGGACAATCCCTGTTACACACTGACTGGCTGCTGGACCCACATACACTACGAGGCTACATTAAGTCTGTGCTGTGTGTTCCTGCTGGGCCCCCTTACCCTCTGCAAGAGCTGAACTCTAGCTTGAGTTATGGATCTCGATCATTTACATTAATACACGATTCATGCAAAAGTTAGGTGTTGATATGAAGCTATGACTTAGTTACGACCACTCGATTCAGTTACGACCACTCGATTCAGTTACGACCACTCGATTCAGTTACGACCACTCGATTCAGTTACGACCGTTTGAGGTGATGTTCATTGCCGAGTCAAAACTCACTTCTAGTTCTAACTGAGCTATCAAATACTACTGTATGTGCCAAACAAATGGGATGTTGCTCTTATCCAGCCAGTGTATAAAACAAACACACGGTACAGTCAGGTCCTCGTGCAGGGTGGGCATCCCCAGTCTTCTTATGGCAGCATGCATCTCAGACACATTCTAACGTCTACCACACCTAAGGTTGCATCATTTCCCCAAAAACTATCCTTATTCTGATTCATTATAATTCTGGAAAACCCACACGCCAGACCCAGTCTTCCCCCGGAGGTTGAACTTTGAACTCACCCTGGGTTTGGCCAGCTCTTTGACCTTCTCGATCTCGCTGTTGGAGAGGATGTCGTGGTAACGGATGATGCGTGGGCGGTCCCACTCGTCCTCCTGCTTGACGGGACCCAGCACGTACAGGGGGTGGCGGTTGTTGTCAGAGTAACGACAGAACATACGACTCTGACGACGCGGGGTCTGAAAGAGAGGGATACAGATCACACATGATCCAGAGGGCCACCCGAGCTACCCCCACACACACTAAAACAACATCTTTTTGGGCTTAGTGGAGGTCAATTTGCAGTGTATAAATCTATTCAAATAAAGTCTTTCAAGAGGACTAGGACTTAAAATACATAGCCATTAGAAGCTGTGCATGCAGAGTGTGTGTGTTAGCCAGTGGAGGCTGGTGAGGGGAGGACAGTTCATAGTAATAGAAAGGATTGAATGGGATCAAACAAATGGAAGCCATGTGTTTAATACCTTTCCATTTATTCCATTCCAGCCATTACTACGAGTCTGTCCTCCGATTTAAAGTGCCACCAGCCACTGGTTAGTACAGCTGAGCAGAGGCTGCGGAGCAGAGGACGGCTCATAATAATGGCTGGAACAAAGCAAATGGAATGGCATCAAACACATGGAAACCAAGCGTTTGATACCATTCCACTAATTCCGCTCCAGCCGGTCCTCCCCAATTAAGGTACCACCAACCTCCTGTGGTACAGTTAGTGGCTCTCACCATCTTGATGCCTTCGCCGCGACACAGCTCTTCATATTTCCTCCTCTCAGGCAGGTAGTCTGCAGGTCTGCCCTTCTTGTCAGATGCCTCTCTTTTCTCCCGCTCTCTCTTCTCCTTCTCCTTCTGGCTCTCCTCCGCCTCCACCTTGTTCTGCTTGGCCAGCTGGTACTCAAAGTACTTCAGGTTGCCGTTGGCTCGCTGGTGGGCAGAGTCTGAGAAACACAACAGACTCTGTTAGGACAGAAGATGAGTCTACTCAGTATTGTCCTGCGCATTACGATCAAGACATGAAAAACAAATATAATACACATACTTGGGTGACAGTACTTAAAAAATGTATTTCAGTAATCTGACTAGGTTGGACTGGTGAAAGCCAAAGGGAGGTAACCCGGCTTTCAGTTATAGATTCAGACACAAAGTATCAATTTCAAAAGTATTCAAACAGGCCCTTGGCCTTACATAATGTACAAGTACTACAGCAGTCTCCACTCACCCAATTTGAGTAGTCTCTTGGTGTAGTCCAAGGCTCTCTCTAGCTCCCCCTGCTGGTAGATGGAGTAGCTGAGGTAGTCTAGGATGGTTACCATGTCCACGCTGGACTCCTCTCCCCCGTCCAGCTGTTTCAGGGCCTGCTCCATCCACAGCTCTGTGTGGTAGTAGTCGGCATCAGAGTAGGCGATCTTCCCCAGCTCAAAGCAGTCCTCCACTGTCATAGGGCTCATAGCGACATCCTTATTGGTTCCTGTGTGTAGATGTTAACATGTGCAGAGTGACACACATCTCCATCTCAGCAGCATTTGCATGCAGCTCACTTATATGGCATTTCAAGCATCCATGTGGACTAAATGGGGTGTTCCACTGCATGTGGTGAGCACTGTGCACGATTTCCCCCTGCAACAGTAGGAGCAGCCATCACTGAAGCTCTAACAGAACCTCTGCCGGCAACACGTCCGCTGCTAATCCAGTCCTGGTATGCAGCTCCCACCGCATGCCCTAAGCCCCTAGCCAGCCTCTCCCTGCCTGGCCCTCACTAGGCAGTTCCCCCGTGGAGATGGTGAGCGTGTCTAGCCAGTAGATGCCCTAAGCCCCTAGCCAGCCTCTCCCTGCCTGGCCCTCACTAGGCAGTTCCCCCGTGGAGATGGTGAGCGTGTCTAGCCAGTAGATGCCCTAAGCCCCTAGCCAGCCTCTCCCTGCCTGGCCCTCACTAGGCAGTTCCCCCGTGGAGATGGTGAGCGTGTCTAGCCAGTAGATGCCCTAAGCCCCTAGCCTCTACCTCCCAGCCCCACTCACCAGGAAGCTCTCCTGAGGAGATGGTGTGTGTGTCCAGCCGGTAGGTGTCCTGGAGCCTCAGCAGGGCCTTGGCTGCCCCCGTCTGGTCGTCATCATTGGGGAAGTACTGTCTCTGGATGGTCAGGTTAGAGATGAACCCTGGAGTATGGGAAGGATAGATGGTTAAGGAACCTCAATTCTACCATCTTCACACAGGGTGGTATAGATGCTAAAAGATGCTTGGAGAACAATGGTATGACGTCATTGTTTTAGCACTATCTGCTGAGTTGTTAAACTACGGCGCACTACATGGTTCAATGTGCCAATACATCAGCACAATCTACTCTGAAGCTAAAATTGGGATTGTGTGTACTCTGCTAATGAACAAAAAAAATGTTTTATTGAAGAGCAATGTACAATACGGCGAACTTAGCAAAATGAGGAATGTGGTAAGTGCATGGAGGCCGTCGTCTATATGCACCTCCATTATTTAATGAATCTCTGTAGAAACAAACCCTGTTCCATCACGTCAGTGACTGCCAAAAATGCAACATGACTGATTATATTGTGATTTTCTTTATTTTTCATTAAGTTGTCAATTAGCAATAACTGGGAAGATTGAATCTTTATGTGGTAATATAGCATTTATAGTCATTAGAATAGAGGCGTATGAGTAACCCTGACCATCAGACATGTCCTTGAGGACCAGGCTCTCCAGCTCTCCCCACTCTGTGTTGAGCCTCTTCATCAGCTTGAAGGCGTTGACCGGGTGGCCCAGGAAGCCCTCTGGGTCCTGAGTGGCTGTGGCCGACAACACATCCAGCTTCTCAGCCCACCTGGACACACCATGGAGGGGAAAAGGCATTCAATATAGGCTACTCCTCTTGACCTGCACTGTTGGAAGTTAAGAATTTCACTGTACCCTGTGCACGTGACTAATAAACAAAGAAAAAAAACTAATGACTCAGAAGCAAACAGTGAATCATTTTCATATGCCCGTTTAAATATGACATGCAACTTCATGTACACACACACACATACTTGAAAGGCAAAAAAGAGAACAGTTACATCATGTCCTGCACTTGAAACACCCTGTTGGTTTATTGTGCCATCTTCATAGCCAGAGGAACTAGATCTCTGGTTAGCCAGACCCATCGTAAGCTAGAGACATGGCAATATGACACCCTCTAAAGACATGTTGCAGATACAGATAGTGTCGTGAAGCAGGATATGTATACCACCGGAGGCTGGTGAGGGGAGGATAGCTCAGCGTAATGGCCGGGACGGAGCGTATGGAACGGCATCAAACACCTGGAAACCATGCGATTGATGTACTTGATACCATTCCACTGATTCCACTCCAGTCATTAGCACACGCCCGTTCTCCCCAATTAAGTTGCCACCAACCTCCTGTGATGTACATTCCTCTCTTTGACAGTCTTTATAGCATGGTGCTTTGTGGGAGAGAGCAACGTGACCAAGAGCGAGAGAGTAGCTATCTGGGTATTGGGGCTCTCACTTTATAACCTGCCAGAGCCTGTGGGAGAGATGGAGAGATATAAAAGAGACTGCCTGTGCTTCGGGGCTCTCCTCTCACTTTTTGACCTGCTCTAGTTTGTCCTCCTCAGCTCTGATGTAATCCTTCAGAGAGGTGACCAGGTCCTTCTCTGTGTACAGCAGATCGGTCATCTGACCTAGGGAACACAGTGCAACACATAGGGGTCAAACGTTGTACTAGTTCTTCTATGCGTTCAACATTTTAGACATGTTTGTAATGTTCATGTCGGTGATAAACATTTTTCATAGGGAGCAATGCCGTTCAAGCCATTGTTTGTGACCAAGACAGGCTGGAAGCGATGAAACTACTGAATAAAGGGATCAACAGAGAGGTGTTCATGAAATGAGAGGACATTTAACCTACCGATGGAAGTGAAGAAATCTTTATCAGCGGAGGATGTGTAGAATAGACAGGTCAACAACACACAACAGACGACCCTCAACTCCATCTTTGCACTGCCGCACAGGGGTCTGTAAAACGAGGTAGATGAGTTGCTAGTCCGTTACATATCATTAATACCGGTGAGATGTCAGGGCACTTGGACACACTATCCACTGATGATCTCATGACAGGAAACTTCTGAAATACATATTTTTATGAAACTAACAGCACCAATCAAAATACTTTTGCGAGTCTCGGCATGCTAAGTGGCTGAGCAGAAGTTTGTAAAAATGTGTTGCACCCACTGGGGATAGGGCTTTGCCAGACTTGCCTTCAGAACCCACCGAGTCTGCACGCACCAAGTGAATATACAGCCACTGCCAGCTCACGCACCCTGCATGGCCCTTTTCACTGCTCTCACAAGGCCTTTGTTCTTTACACAACTACTACTGTGTCAGCCAATTCATAGACTCAAAGCGGGGATTTTAAATGACTGTCTATAAAAAAAACATGTTTTAACTATAAGTCTAGCTAAGAGGTCAGTACTCCGTTTGACCAGAGGGCATGTGAGGCTTTAGGATGACAGAGTACAAGCCGGACAGTGACCAGAGGGCATGTGAGGCTTTAGGATGACAGAGTACAAGCCGGACAGTGACCAGAGGGCATGTGTGGCTTTAGGATGACAGAGTACAAGCCGGACAGTGACCAGAGGGCATGTGAGGCTTTAGGATGACAGAGTACAAGCCGGACAGTGACCAGAGGGCATGTGAGGCTTTAGGATGACAGAGTACAAGCCGGACAGTGAGAGCAGCAGCTGCATCCCAAGGAGAGCAAGGAGCAGAGGGGGCGGAGGCCGAGGTGGAAGGGAAAGGCTTGATTTCCCTTTTGGGCTGCTCAAGTATTTACGACAGGCAATCAAATACCCGGGAGAGTACACAAGTTCACACAAACGGCTGGCAGTAGGTGCTGTAAATAAATAGGTCTATGAGCTTAATTTCTTTTTATGATGGTCTGGATTTGTTTTTGGATAGGTAGGTACCCTTGAAACAGATGTGCAATAGGTGAACACAGGCCCAGGGCAGATGACCTATCACCCAACCCTATCTAGGTAAATGGAAAGTAGGTATTTCATCAAAAGGTCAGGAATGTGTGAGATGTGACCCAACAAGACTACAAAGAGCTATTAGATTAAGAAAACTGGTGAGGACATGCAGAGGTGATGCATCTGTGTCTGCTATTACTGTTCACTAAAATAAAGTGAAATTGTTATATAATACATTGTAAATTCAATTGAGAGTATGGACGTCCCAAGGCTCCCAGACAGCAAGGACCCTACAATTGTGGAGAGGTTCAAACCAGGGAGTATAATTCAGGGAGACAAGACTGCCACGTACATGCCCCTCCCCCCATCGCAGGGATTTTTGGGAGCACCATCAAAATAGATTTCCTAGCCTTGGAGTAAACCATACTGACAAAAACTAGAGTTGACTGCAAATTAATGTTTTAACAAAAAAAATTATGGGCTTGCAGATATGTTTCTGAACGTTCTAATTAGGCAATTATCTACTCTTGAAATGCCAATATTCTCGGCGTTGCAACATGTGAAGAAATCTTTGTCAGCTGAGGATGTGCGACATGTGTGCATCAATGTATCAACCAATTGTTTCCAGCAACATGTTACTGTCACACGAAGCAAGCAAATAAATACTAAGGAGATTAAAAAATAAAAACTCCACGCATAGCTAAATTTTACTGCAGCTGCGACACAAAACTTTTTTTTTAATACCTTAACACATTTTGTTCCTACTGTAAAGCAGGCAAACTATCAGCTGCGATAAAAATTTAAATAACTCAAATCTATTGTTCAATTTGCAACAACGATGTGACTGGCAATTTTACAATGTAAATTAGCGTTAACATCAAGGTGTTATTTCAGAGAGGGATGACCAAAACGAATGGTCATAGTGACTGTAACGTTCCTCTAATACTTCAGTGAGCAATATCATGCAGTAATTTAGAACATCAATTACATATTTCGGTACCTTATTCCGCTCAGCACTGCTTTCGGAAGAGGGTTAAAATCCCCACGTCGAACGCCACGGCTGTTTTCTCAAAATCCTCGGTATTTTGAACTGGGCTGCGGTTAACTGGTAGGTTTACATACCGGTTTCCATTTTCTCTGTATTGCCATTATGCAGGATGGTGAATGTCGCCACCTGGCGGTTGAATTTAAACAGTGAGTGAAATACAGTAGTGCTGTGTAAATCTGTGCCCTGGTTTTAATGTCTATGGTAAATTCACTCAAAACTACTCCAGTCAGTCTTTCAATAAAACAGCATGTTAAATGTTGTTTTTAATAGAAATGTTTTTGTTTTTCATCCACGAAATGTCATCATTAATTAATAGTTAGCTAATAATTGCATGATAATATATGTAATTGGATGGTTACTACTATCATTATTCATTTATACAGTCTACTGGTTTGGACTGGTTTGGTCAACACAGCCACAAAGTCATAAATTCCGACCTATTTCTACAATTTCTCTTCTTAAAATCTGATTTTAAGCCTAAACTTAACCACACGGCTAACATTATGTCTACCCCTAATCTTAAATTAAGACCAAAAAGCATTTATTTGTTTTTATTATTTTTGAACGATCGGCCTGAAGCCAATTTTGAGTTAGTGGCTGTGTTATTTAATAGAAACCGATCCACAGAAGGGAAAAAAGCGTAACCCGGAAGTGCTTCATTGGTGGTGTAACATCATAAACAAGCCGTGCTTTCATCGACGTTGCTAGCTAGTTAGTCGTCTGGTCGCCAGATATGCATTCTAAAACGATTGGTTGATGTAAGGTATGAATTGTAGCGTTTTAACTCACGTTTCCATCCATTGACCCAAGAATGGACGGGCCGACTGTATGCTGGCTAACATGCTAACGTTAGCTAGCATTTCCTTGAGAGTCGATAGGATTGCTTGATATATTTTTGCACGGTTACCGGCTGGCATAGACAAACCAACAGTGCGACTGAAATAACTGTTTCTGCCCCAGCATTTGTTCATAACGTCACTGTGCTGTAGAAGAGGAATCTGTTTTGTATTTTACCAGTCCATTTGGCTAGTTAGTTAACTACCCAAGGCCAGATAGGCATTACGTTTAGGGAAAGCGGTCGTCATCATGGCCAGTATTGACGTGAACACAAGCAAAGATGGACCTGTCAACGGGCACACGTCATGGGCTTGCAAATCACAGGAGCGCCAACTCTCTGACATCCTTCTCCCAGTACAGTCAAGTAACAACACTGACATCAGTCAGATCGACAGAGACACACCAAACGGGTAAGACACCTTATTTATCATCTTCTCCACTGTCAACTTTTAAATGACCACACATAAATGGTTTATGCATGCCTTAACTCAAATTGAAACCTTCCAGGAAGCCCCAGACAGTCTAGATAGCTATCTAGACTAACTTCCACTCTCTAGAATAGTTACAGCACCGATATTAAAATCCTTGATTTTCTTAATAAAAATACTGCTAACCTTTCACATTTTGATCACTCTCTTGTTTGTCCTTAGGTGTGTTCCAGTGCTCCTGGAGCAGGTAGAGGAGGGGTCTCCGTGTGTCATCACCCTGCGCTGTGCACCCCACTGCCCTGCCCTCATCACCAGCCTGCTGGTGACCAGCGAGGCCCGCACAATTGAGGTCTACTCCCAGGCAGGGGACTACTGTGGCACCTGTCGTGGGGAAAGAGACCCCAACACACAGCCTGACAGGTGTGTGTGTGCTTTTCTTTAAAAAACAAGGACATTTCTAAGTGACACCAAACTTTTTAACTAACATACACACACACGTACGTATGTATGTATGTATATGTACAGTGCCTTGCGAAAGTATTCGGCCCCCTTGAACTTTTCGACCTTTTGCCACATTTCAGGCTTCAAACATAAAGATATAAAACTGTAATTTTTTGTGAAGAATCAACAACAAGTGGGACACAATTATGAAGTGGAATGAAATTTATTGGATATTTCAAACTTTTTTTAACAAATCAAAAACTGAAAAATTGGCCGTGCAAAATTATTCAGCCCCTTTACTTTCAGTGCAGCAAACTCTCTCCAGAAGTTCAGTGAGGATCTCTGAATGATCCAATGTTGACCTAAATGACTAATGATGATAAATAGAATCCACCTGTGTGTAATCAAGTCTCCGTATAAATGCACCTGCTCTGTGATAGTCTCAGAGGTCCGTTTAAAGCGCAGAGAGCATCATGAAGAACAAGGAACAAACCAGGCAGGTCCGAGATACTGTTGTGGAGAAGTTTAAAGCCGGATTTGGATAGAAAAAGATTTCCCAAGCTTTAAACATCCCAAGGAGCACTATGCAAGCGATAATATTGAAATGGAAGGAGTATCAGACCACTGCAAATCTACGAAGACCCGGCCGTCCCTCTAAACTTTCAGCTCATACAAGGAGAAGACTGATCAGAGATGCAGCCAAGAGGCCCATGATCACTCTGGATGAACTGCAGAGATCTACAGCTGAGGTGGGAGACTCTGTCCATAGGACAACAATCAGTCGTATACTGCACAAATCTGGCCTTTATGGAAGAGTGGCAAGAAGAAAGCCATTTCTTAAAGATATCCATAAAAAGTGTCGTTTAAAGTTTTCCACTAGCCACCTGGGAGACACACCAAACATGTGGAAGAAGGTGCTCTGGTCAGATGAAACCAAAATCGAACTTTTTGGCAACAATGCAAAACGTTATGTTTGGCGTAAAAGCAACACAGCTCATCACCCTGAACACACCATCCCCACTGTCAAACATGGTGGTGGCAGCATCATGGTTTGGGCCTGCTTTTCTTCAGCAGGGGCAGGGAAGATGGTTAAAATTGATGGGAAGATGGATGGAGCCAAATACAGGACCATTCTGGAAGAAAACCTGATGGAGTCTGCAAAATACCTGAGACTGGGACGGAGATTTGTCTTCCAACAAGACAATGATCCAAAACATAAAGCAAAATCTACAATGGAATGGTTCACAAATAAACATATCCAGGTGTTAGAATGGCCAAGTCAAAGTCCAGACCTGAATCCAATCGAGAATCTGTGGAAAGAACTGAAAACTGCTGTTCACAAACGCTCTCCATCCAACCTCACTGAGCTCGAGCTGTTTTGCAAGGAGGAATGGGCAAAAATTTCAGTCTCTCGATGTGCAAAACTGATAGAGACATACCCCAAGCGACTTACAGATGTAATCGCAGCAAAAGGTGGCGCTACAAAGTATTAACTTAAGGGGGCTGAATAATTTTGCACTGCCAATTTGTCAGTTTTTTTTTTATTTGTTAAAGTTTGAAATATCCAATAAATTTCGTTCCACTTCATGATTGTGTCCCACTTGTTGTTGATTCTTCACAAAAAAAATTACAGTTTTATATCTTTATGTTTGAAGCCTGAAATGTGGCAAAAGGTCAAAGTTCAAGGGGGCCAAATACTTTCGCAAGGCACTGTATGTATGTATGTGTGTGTGTGATATATATATGTATTTAATAATGTGTGTGTGTGTATGTATGTATATATGTTAGTTAGTTAAAAAGTTTGGTGCCACTTAGAAATGTCCTTGTTTTTGAAAGAAAAGCACATTTTTTGTTGTCCATTACAGTAACATCAAATTGATCAGAAATACAGTATAGACATTGTTAATGACTATTGTAGCTGGAAATGACTGATTTCTAATGGAATATCTACAGAGGCCCATTATCAGCAACCATCACTCCTGTGTTCCAATGGCACGTTGTGTTAGCTAATCCAAGTTTATCATTTTAAAAGGCTTATTGTGAAGAGGTGACTACGGGATGCTGGCCTTCTAGGCAGAGTTGCAAAGAAAAAGCCATATCTGACTGGCCAATAAAAAGAAAAGATTAAGATGGGCAAAAGAACACAGACACTGGATAGAGGAACTAGAAGGCCAGCCTCCCGGAGTCGCGTCTATACAGTTGACGTTGAGACTGGTGTTTTGCGGGTACTATTTAATGAAGCTGCCAGTTGAGGACTTGTGAGGTGTCTGTTTCTCAAACTAGACACTCTAATGTACTTGTCCTGTTGCTCAGTTGTGCACATCTTTCTATTCTGTTTAGAGCCAGTTTGCGCTGTTTGTGAAGGGAGTAGTACACAGCGTTGTACGAGATCTTCAGTTTCTTGGCAATTTCTCACATGGAATAGCCATCATTTCTCTGAACAAGAATATATTGACAAGTTTCAGAAGAAAGTTCTTTGTTTCTGGCCATTTTGAGCCTGTAATCGAACCCACAAATGCTGATGCTCCAGATACTCAACTATTCTAAAGAAAGCCAGTTTTATTGCTTCTTTAATCAGAACAACAGTTTTCAGCTGTGCTACATAATTGCAAAAGGGTTTTCTAATGATCAATTAGCCTTTTAAAATTATCAACTTGGATTAGCTAACACAACGTGCCATTGGAGCACAGGAGTGATGGTTGCGGATAATGGGCCTCTGTACGCCTATGTAGATATTCCATTATAAATCAGTCGTTTCCAGCTACAATAGTAATTTACAACAATAACAATGTCTACGCTGTATTTCTGATCAATTTAATATTTTAATGGACAAAAAATGTTGCCTTTCTTTCAAAAACAAGGACATTTCTAAGTGGCCTCAAACTTTTGAACGGTAGTGTGTGTTGCTTATTTCTACCTTTTTTTGTGTACCTATACATGATACATCACCATGAAGAGAATGACATCCATATCCATAATTATGCATTTCTGTGTAGTACAGATCAGGGACCGACGATGAAATTCTATTACTGCAATTCTGTTACTGGGTGTAAATCCACTTCACTGTAGTTCAGTAACCCACTTTTTTTTAGTTAAGCTGTCATGTCATAGCTGACACATCATTCTTTCTGCAGACATTGTTTAAACTTAATCCAGAGCAGATATTTAAGTTTTTGGGAAGCGTGGTCACATAAAAAAACGGACGGCTTTTACAGAAATTCTGTTACCAAATTTTGCATCTGCACAGTTCGTCCAGGAAATGTTTTTTTGTAAACATTTCTGAGTAAATTATTAAAAGCATTCCTTGTGCATAGAGTTGTATGGTTTGTTAAACTTAGAAATTAATGTTTTTTTGTTTGGCATACATTTTAAAGCGAAAAATGGGTACAGTATCTTAATTGTGTGTAATGTGGTACGTCTTTTTATAAAACTTTTTATTTTTTTTGCTTTTCAGTGCAGAGAGAGGACCCTTCTACAGGAAACACTTAATATTGGAGTCCCCCGCCGCATCATGTGAGGTGAAGGTATGCATGTCAACCACAGCTTTCAAATCAACAGTAGTTACTAATTCAGTCCTGTTCCTGTTTATTCTCTACTAGCACATAGCAATGTCTCTGTGAACATGAAATCCATTGACTCATCCCCTTTACCTGTCTAGTTCGGATTATTATGGGTGGTGCCCTTTCTTGGGCTAACCTCTGTGTTTTCTCAGCTACTGTCTCTTGGTGGGCGAGGGAGTGTGGCTGTGGCTCGGGTCGTGATGGGCCTACAGACACTGACACCTGTGGACTGCTCGCTGAGCCTGGGGCCCAGCATCGACATGCTCCGTGTGCAGTCCATGGTGGAGGAGATGGGTGCCAGCCTCTCACCGGGGGCCCAGAGCCTCATGAACATGGTCCAGTTTCAGCAGAAGGTGGGTTCCGCGCTGACGTCAAAGCATCACATTCACCAATACCAGTCAATAGAAGCCTCAGTGGAAAATTACGCAGTCCGAAATTACACAGGAGACACTGGCTCTATTGTATTGTATTGTTCATTCTTCTACCCACCAAGATGGCTGTTAGATAGCGAGAAGCTCAAGACTAGTGAACAGAGAACACCGAAGACAATCGCTGTATTGTATGGTAAATCAAGCTCTTTGGTATTTTTTTCCAGAACAAAGCTGACTCACTGAGTGGGTTTCTGCCCCTCCTCATGAGCAGTGGGGCTCTCTCTGCTCTTGCTAAAGTAACTAACGGACCCTCTTCAGCTCCAACTGACATTCAACACCCCTCAGTCAACACTAGCCTCCAGCCAGACGAGATGTCTGACTCTGCCTCCTCAGATCCATGGCCCCAGTCTCATGCAGCCTGCGATACTCACACCGGCCTGGCAGACATGATGTCACCCTTTCTTAACGGCCAGCCAGGAGGACGAAGGCCATGCATCAGCCCAGACTTGCTCCCTATGCTGCAGAGTGTGTGTGGGCAGGTGACGCAGCTCCGCATCGAGGATGCCTCAAAGACATCCAACGGCCCGCGGTGAGTATGATGACTGGTGGTGGGTCTAACTACAATGTAAAACTCCCTCTGAATGTTTACATGGTGTGGTTGGAGTAGAATGGTGTCCAGATGTTGTGGTTAGGAGTCAAGTGGATGGAGGATGTCAGGGCTGACCATGTCTGTCTGTCTGGGTTTGGTAATGGTTCTGGTGGCATTGTGGTGTGTCTGTTTATGTTCCAGGAAATGTCGGTGTATGGTTTGTGTCTGTATGACCGTACAGGTCTTGTTGTCAGGGAAAACTCCTGGTCCAGTGAAACCTGTGAGGATAGCGAGGATGTGTTCAAGGGCATTGTTAACATGGGAGGGCGACAACACCAAAGGGAGGTAGTTTAATTCTTATGAAAACCTATTCTGTGATGGATCGTCTTGCAGGCAGGAGCATGCATGCTGCAGAGGGCTGGAGCAGGTTCTGGAGAGATGTCTGGGCGAGATGGAGAGGAGGCTGATGGAACACATGGACCAGCGACTGGATGCCATGCAGCTGCGCCTGGAAACGGCCTTACTGCAGACCCTGGCCCTTCCCCTTAACCACCTCAAGACCACAGCACCCATGCCTGACCAGCCTCAGGCCCTGCACTAACTCCATCCCAACTCCGGCCTCTACCCAAGCCACAGCCCCTGTCTCATCCCCTACCCCAGCCCCACTGACTCTAGCCCATTGCATTGACTCTAGCCCCTACCATATCCCCAGCCCTAGCCCCCACTGACTCAGCCACTACCTTATCCCCAGCCCCATGCACAGCCCCTACACTGACGGCGACCTATAACCCGCACCCAATCACCCAACTCCCCAGAGACAAGCTGCTTATTTTACTGTAGTTTTACCACTTGTGCATGTTTGTAAAATAATGTCTGACTGTTGTAAATTTGACACCCTTTCATATTCTGTGTATTAACAGACGAGTTTAAATAACTGCACTGTATGATCAAGAGTGAAAATAAATATATTTATACTGTAACAAAACTACAGAATATGCTTATTATTTTTTGTGCAAGGGTAAAAAAATAAGAATCTAACAAAACCTGCTCTCCAGTCCACACCTGCTAAACATATTCATTCCTCTGTAATGTAAAACATTAAATGTTTATGTTGGAGAAGCACTAGGTGGAGCTGTTGGTTTGGTGTCTTTGGTAGGACTCCATTACTACATTACAGAGAACTCCATTGCTGCATCCTTGAACAGGTCACCACACCCCGGGCTGATCTTTCCGGGAAAAGCTCAGCTGACTAAATATTTTAATGATTATGTGAAACATGAATTTACCAGAATGATGTGCTGGATGTTTGGCGTGGATTACAGTACAAGCTAAATCAATAAAGAACTATGTCTGAAAAGAATAATCCTTTGTATAAATCATGATCATGCATCAAACTGGATGGAAACAGTGGAATCCCACTGGGCACAGACACTGTAAAACATTTAGTGGCAGAGACACCATGTGACGTCTGCCACTGCCTGCTTTAACAACCCTGGATGATGTCGGTCTGTGTTGTCCACACTCCTGATCATTCTACACTCATCCATTGTGCCAGGTTACAGAGTGGGTCAATGTTTTCCTTCAGGATCTGTAGACATGTATACTTCAGACCGCTTTGAACTACAGAGCCATAGGTCAGTGCTGGTTGACAGGACCCGGCCAGGCAGAAGTAGGGCACAGCTTCCTGTGAGCAAAGGGCAGGTCCTGGTACGCTCACTAAGAAAAACATGTAGAGTGGTACCAACTGTATCAACACTATCCAACTGCTGGTGCTCCTACTCTGCATGGCAATGAAGGAAACAAATCAAAACCTGTTGTATTAGGATCTTTATGAAGTGTGAAGTAGTGGGGAAAAATCTACACAGCATTTCAGTACTGTAGCCTACTATGTCTGTGTGCTCTTGGAAATTAATACTCTATTTGTAACATACAGATTAGTATGTCACAGAGTAGGAGTGTTGCTCTAGGATCAGTTTTGCCTTTTAGATGTGTGACCATGTTGCGGCATTGGCAGGTGGGACCTGATCCTAGGTCAGTACTTTGAGGGGCTTTATTGAATACAAGCCCAGAGCAATCAATATTTTAATGATTTGAATACAACAGTGACAGATCGGCCTCGGGCCTGTCAGTAAGAAACCCTTCTCAGATCGACATAATTCAGATTTATTGTACTGTTAGTTTTAATATTGCAGATAGATTGTATTGTTAGTTAGCACAACAGTATTCTCATTTGGCCCCAGCCCGACACTGATATTGACCTGGATGGATGAGTCATCCAGTAAACTAGTCTCTATTATTAATACACATTCATCACATCATTAGCGTTCATCTACACTGTAACTGTAGCCTTTCAGGGGGTAGTCTACATCCCCACTAACACATGGGAATCACATTAACATCAGATCACTTAGTTTGACTAATGGGACATTTACAGTATTTATAGAAACCTTGAGCTATCCTTTAGAGTACGTTAACCAAACATTTCATCGATGAGGCCTCTGTAGCTGATGTCACACTGTGTTTGCGTCCCAAATGGCACCCTGTTCCCTATATCGTGCACTACTTTTAACCATATCCCTAAGGGCCCTGGTCAAAAGCAGTGCACACTACACAGGGAATGGGGTGCCATTTGGGACGCCTGAAAGGTAAGAGTGAGGTCATGTTTTCTCACCTAGGTTCCGAGCCCAAAGAACATGTAACGGAACGGATACTGTCGATTATTACGTATTATACAACGGGTGGGTCTAATCCTGAATGCTGACTGGTTGAAACCGCATTCCAGACGGTGTCTATTCCACAAGTTAACGTAATGGATCCTTCCCTATATATAAATCACCACATACTGTGGCTAATTCACATGATACTTAATGTCGCACCCTAAGCAGTTCACTGAGGATATATGGATGACCATAATAAAATGTAAGAGATGACCAATGGCTTGAGAGATTACTTAATTCTGTCTGTGTCTTTTTTTTACTGCAAATCAAATCAAATGTTATTGGTTGCGTACACAGATTTGCAGATGTTATCCCAGGTGCAGCTAAATGCTTGTGTTTTTAGCTTCAACACTGCAGTAATACCTAGCAATACAAATACAATACACACATAATCCAGAAAAATGTAGAAATGAAGAAATATCAGAACGAGCAATGTCAGAGACCGAAATATATACAGTATATACACTGAGTGTACGAAACATTAGGAACATCTTCCTAATATTGAGTTGCACCCGCCCTTTTGTCCCCAGAACAGCCTCAAATTGTCAGGGCATGGACTCTACAAGGTGTTGAAAGCGTTCCACAAGGATGCTGGCCCATATTGACTCCAATGCTTCCCACAGTTGTGTCAAATTGGCTGGATGTCCTTTGGGTGGTGGACCATTCTTGATACACATATATATATATATACAAACACTTACTAATTCAAGTAGTAACCAAAAAAGTTTTAAACAAATTAAAATATATTTTATATTTGAGATTATTCAAATAGCCACCCTTTGCCTTGATGACAGCTTTGCACACTCTTGGCATTCTCTGAACCAGCTTCACCTGGAATGCTTTTCCAACAGTCTTGAAGGAGTTCCCACATAAAACTTTTGACCGATATATATATATATATATATATAGATATAGATATAGATATATATACATAAACTCAGCAAAAAAAGACATTTCCACCCACATAACAAGATTCAACAACTGAGACATAAACTGAACAAGTTCCACAGACGTGTCACTAACAGAAATGGAATAACCTATCCCTGAACAAAGGGGGGGTCAAAATCAAAAGTAACAGTCAGTATCTGGTGTGGCCACCAGCTGCGTTAAGTACCCCATTGCATCTCCTCCACGTGGACTGCACCAGATTTGCCAGTTCTTGCTGTGAGATGTTACCCCACTCTTCCACCAAGGCACCTGCAAGTTCCCAGACATTTCTGGGGAGAATGGCCCTAGCCCTCACCCTCCAGTCCAACAGGTCCCAGACGTGCTCAATGGGATTGAGATCCGGGCTCTTCGCTGGCCATGGCAGAACACTGACATTCCTGTCTTGCAGGAAATCACTCACAGAACGAGCAGTATGGCTGATGGCATTGTCATGCTGTAGGGTCATGTCAGGATGAGCCTGCAGGAAGGGTACCACATGAGGGAGGAGGATGTCTTCTCTGTAACGCACAGCGTTGAGATTGCCTGCAATGACAACACGCTCTGACATGCTGTGACACACCGCCCCAGACCATGACGGACCCTCCACCTCCAAATCGATCCTGTTCCAGAGTACAGGCCTCAGTGTAATGCTCATTCCTTCGACGATAAACGCAAATCCGACCATTACCACTGGTGAGACAAAACCACGACTCGTCAGTGAAGAGCACTTTTTGCCAGTCATGTCTGGTCCAGCGACGGTGGGTTTGTGCCCATAGGCGACGTTGTTGCCGATAATGTCTGGTGAGGACCTGCCTTACAACAGGCCTACAAGCCCTCAGTCCAGCCGCTCTCAGCCTATTGCGGACAGTCTGAGCACTGATGGAGGGATTGTGTGTTCCTGGTGTAACTCTGGCAGTTGTGGTTGCCATCCTGTACCTGTCCCGCAGGTGTGATGTTCGAGTGTACCGATCCTGTGCAGGTGTTGCTACACGTGGTCTGCCACTGCGAGGACGATCAGCTGTCCGTCCTGTCTCGCTGTAGCGCTGTCTTAGGCGTCTCACAGTACGGACATTGTAATTTATTGCCCTGGCCACATCTGCAGTCCTCATGCCTCCTTGCAGCATGCCTAAGGCACGTTCACGCAGATGAGCAGATACCCTGAGCATCTTTGTTTTGGTATATTTCAGAGTCAGTAGAAAGGCCTCTTTAGTGTCCTAAGTTTTCATAACTGTGACCTTAATTGCCTACCGTCTGTAAGGTGTTAGTGTCTTAACGACCGTTCCACAGGTGCATGTTCATTCATTTTTTACGGTTCATTGAACAAGCATGGGAAACAGTGTTTAAACCCTTTACAATGAAGGTCTGTGAAATTATTTGGATTTTTACGAATTATCTTTGAAAGACAGGGTCCTGAAAAAGGGACATTTATTTTTTGGCTGAGTTTATACAGTGGGGGGGAAAAGTATTTGATCCCCTGCTGATTTTGTACGTTTGCCCACTTACAAAGAAATGATCAGTCTATAATTTTAATAGTAGGTTTATTTGAACAGTGAGAGACAGAATAACAACAAAAAATCCTGAAAAACACATGTCAAAAATGTTATAAAATGATTTGCATTTTAATGAGGGAAATATGTATTTGACCCCTCTGCAAAACATGACTTAGTACTTGGTGGCAAAACCCTTGTTGGCAATCACAGAGGTCAGACGTTTCTTGTAGTTGGCCACCAGGTTTGCACACATCTCAGGAGGGATTTTGTCCCACTCCTCTTTGCAGATCTTTTCCAAGTCATTAAGGTTTCGAGGCTGACGTTTTGCAACTCGAACCTTCAGCTCCCTCCACAGATTTTCTATGGGATTAAGGTCTGGAGACTGGCTAGGCCACTCCAGGACCTAAATGTGCTTCTTCTTGAGCCACTCCTTTGTTGCCTTGGCCGTGGGTTTTGGGTCATTGTCATGCTGGAATACCTATCCACGACCCATTTTCAATGCCCTGACTGAGGGAAGGAGGATCTCACCCAAGATTTGACGGTATATGGCCCCGTCCATCGTCCCTTTGATGCGGTGAAGTTGTCCTGTCCCCTTAGCAGAAAAACACCCCCAAAGCATAATGTTTCCACCTCCATGTTTGACGGTGGAGATGGTGTTCTTGGGGTCATAGGCAGCATTCCTCCTCCTCCAAACACGGCGAGTTGAGTTGATGCCAAAGAGCTCCATTTTGGTCTCATCTGACCACAACACTTTCACCAGTTGTCCTCTGAGTCATTCAGATGTTCATTGGCAAACTTCAGACGGGCATGTATATGTATTCTTGAGCAGGGGGACCTTGCGGGCGCTGCAGGATTTCAATCCTTCACGGCGTAATGTGTTACCAATTGTTTTCTTGGTGACTATGGTCCCAGCTGCCTTGAGATCATTGACAAGATCCTCCCGAGTAGTTCTGGGCTGATTCCTCACCGTTCTCATGATCATTGCAACTCCATGAGGTGAGATCTTGCATGGAGCCCCAGGCCGAGGGAGATTGACAGTTCTTTTGTGTTTCTTCCATTTGCGAATAATCGCATCAAATGTTGTCACCTTCTCACCAAGCTGCTTGGCGATGATCTTGTAGCCCATTCCAGCCTTGTGTAGGTCTACAATCTTGTCCCTGACATCCTTGGAGAGCTCTTTGGTCTTGGCCATGGTGGAGAGTTTGGAATCTGATTGATTGATTGCTTCTGTGGACAGGTGTCTTTTTTACAGGTAACAAGCAGCGGTTAGGAGCACTCCCTTTGAGTGTGCTCCTAATCTCAGCTCGTTACCTGTATAAAAGACACCTGGGAGCCAGAAATCTTTCTGATTGAGAGGGGGTCAAATACTTATTTCCCTCATTAAAATGCAAATCAATTTATAACATTTCTGACATGCGTTTTTCTGGATATTTGTGTTGTTATTCTGTCTCTCACTGTTCAAATAAACCTACCATTAAAATTATAGACTGATCCTTTCTTTGTCAGTGGGCAAACGTACAAAATCAGCAGGGGATCAAATACTTTTCCCCCCCACTGTGTATATATATATATAGGTCCCACAGTTGACAGTGAATGCCAGAGAAAAAACCAAGCCATGAGCGCCGAGACAGGATTGTGTCAAGGCACAGACCTGGGGAAGGGTACACATTTTCTTTTGCAGCATTGAAGGTCCCGAAGAACACAGTGGCCTCCATTATTCTTAAATGTAAGAATTTTGGGATCACCAAGACTCTTCCTAGAGCTGGCCGCCCGGCCAAACTGAGCAATTGGGGGAGAAGGGTCTTGGTCAGGGATGTGACCAAGAAACCGATGGTCGCTCTGACAGAGCTCTAGAGTTCCTCTGTGGAGATGGGAGAACCTTCCAGAAGGACAACCATCTCTGCAGCACTCCACCAATCAGACCTTTATTGTAGAGTGGCCAGACGAAAGCCACTCCTCAGTAAAAGGCAGATGACAGCCTGCTTGGAGTTTGCCAAAAGGCACCTAAAGACTCTCAGACCATGAGAAACAAGATTCTCTGGTCTTATGAAACCAAGATTGAACTCTTTGGCCTGAATGCCAAGCGTCACGTCTGGAGGAAACCTGGCACCATCCCTACGGTGAAGCATGGTGGTGGCAGCATCATGCTGTGGGGATGTTTTTCAGCGGCAGGGACTGGGAGACTAGTCAGGATGATGAATGGAGCAAAGTACAGAGAGGTCCTTGATGAAAACCTGCTCCAGAGCGCTCAGGACTTCAGACTGGGGGCGAAGGTTCACCTTCCAACAGGACAACGACCCTAAGCACACAGCCAAAACAAGGCAGGAGTAGCTTCCGGACAAGTCTCCGAATGTCCTTGAGTGGCCCAGCCAGAGCAAGGAATTGAACCCATCAAACATCTCTGGAGAGACCTGAAAATAGCTTGAGAGGATCTGCAGAGAAGAATGGGAGAAACTCCCCAAATACAGAGCTTGTAGCGTCATACCCAGGAAGACTTGAGGCTGTAATCGCTGCCAAAGGTGCTTCAACAAGGTACTGAGTAAAGGGTCTGAATACTTATGTAAATGTACATTTACATTACATTTTTTATAAATGAGAAAAAAAATCAAAAAAACTGTTTTTGCTTTGTCATTATGGGGTATTCTGTGTAGATTGATGAGGAAAAAAACAATGTAATCCATTTTAGAATAAAGCTGTGACCTAACAAAATGTGGAAAAAGTCAAGGGGTCCGAATACTTTCCGAAGACACTGTACATACACTGAGTGTACATGGCAGAGACATTTCTGAGGTAAATATGGCTTTTACAGAATCATCTTATAGGATATTGGGCGTTGGCAGTGAGTAGGTGTTCAATATCTAATGCCATTTACGAGTTATGTTTATGAGCTTTCAGATTCATAAGGCTCTTTTTTCCCATATCATGTACACATAGCAATAATGATCTCTCTGTGACTTGTTTGGTTACGTAACTAGCGTCCCTGATTGATTGATTGATTAATTGATTGAAATTATTACACAACAAATACAGCCCCCCCCCCCCCCCAAAAAAAGGCAAATGGAAGTTGCAAACACAGAGGATGGCACAAAACATTTATTTCCATTATGGTAGTTGATTATCATTGATTAGTAATGTCTTGCCATTGTCTAGAACATATGATGTGCTTAGCTCATACTTAAAATACAAAGTATGTGAACACCCCTTCAAATAAGTGGATTTGGCTATTTCAGCCACACACTTTGCTGACAAGTGTATAAAATCGAGCACACAGCCATGCAATCTCCATAGACAAATAATGGCAGTGGAATGGCCTTACAGAAGAGCTCAGTGACTTTCAATGTGGCACCGTCATAGGATTCCACCTTTCCAACAGGTCAAATTTCTGCCCTGCTAAGAGCTTCCCTGGTCAACTGTAGGTGCTGTTATTGTGAATTGGAAACGTCTAGGAGCAACAACGGCTCAGCCACGAAGTGGTAGGCCACACAAGCTCACAGAATGGGTCCGCCGAGTTTGGAAGCACGTAGCGCGTCAAAATCATCCGTCCTCGGTTGCAACACTCACTACCGAGTTCCAAACTGCCTCTGGAAGCAATGTCAGTACAATAACTGCCCGAATGCATAGTGCCAACTGTAAAGTTTGATGGAGGAGGAATAATGGTCTGGGGCTGTTTTAATTACTTTTTTACCCCTTTTTCTACCCAATTTCGTGGTATCAGTAGTTACAGTCTTGTCCCATCGCTGCAACTCCCGTACGGACTCAGGAGAGGTGAAGGTCGAGAACCTTGCGTCGTCCAAAACAAAACCCAGCCGAGCAGCACTGCTTCTTGACACAATGCCCACTTAACCTGGAAGCCAGCCACACCAATGTGTCAGAGGAAACACCGTACACCTGGCAACCATGTCAGCGTGCATTGCGCCCGGCCCACCACAGGAGTTGCTAGAGCCTTTCTACTGACTCTGAAAAACACCAAAAGAAAGATGCCCAGTGTCCCTGCTCATCTGCGTGAACGTGCCTTAGGCATGCTGCAAGGAGGCATGAGGACTGCAGATGTGGCCAGGGCAATAAATTGCAATGTCCGTACTGTAAGACGCTTAAGACAGCGCTACAGCGAAACAGGACGGACAGCTGATCGTCCTCGCAGTGGTAGGCCACATGTAACAACACCTGCACAGGATCGGTACATCCGAACATCACACCTGCGGGACAGAAACAACATGACAACAACAACTGCCAGAGTTACACCAGGAACGCACAATCCGGCCATCAGTACTCAGACTGTCCGCAATAGGCTGAGAGAAGCTGGACTGAGGGCTTGTAGGCCTGTTGTAAGGCATGTCCTCACCAGACATCACCGGCAACAACATCGCCTATGGGCACAAACCCACCGTCGCTGGACCAGACTTGGATTTGCTTTTATAGTCGAAGGAATGAGCGTTACACCGAGGCCTGTACTCTGGAGCGGGATCGATTTGGAGGTGGAGGGTCCGTCATGGTCTGGGGCGGTGTGTCACAGCATCATTGGACTGAGCTTGTTGTCATTGCAGGCTATCTCAACGCTGTGCGTTACAGGGAAGACATCCTCCTCCCTCATGTGGTACCCTTTCTGCAGGCTCATCCTGACATGACCCTACAGCATGACAATGCCATCAGCCATACTGCTCGTTCTGTGCGTGATTTCCTGCAAGACAGGAATGTCAGTGTTCTGCCAAGGCCAGCGAAGAGCCCGGATCTCAATCCCATTGAGCACGTCTGGGACCTTTTGGATCGGAGGGTGATGGCTATTGCCATTCCCCCCAGAAATGCTCGGGAACTTGCAGGTGCCTTGGTGGAAGAGTGGGGTAACATCTCACAGCAAGAACTGCCAAGTCCATGAGGAGGAGATGCACTGCAGTACTTAATGCAGCTGGTGGCCACACCAGATACTGACTGTTACTTTTGATTTTGACCCCCCCCCCCCCCCCCCCCCTTTGTTCAGGGACACATTATTCAATTTCTATTAGTCACGTCTGTGGAACTTGTTCAGTTTATGTCTCAGTTGTTGAATCTTGTTATGTTCATACAAATATTTACACATTAAGTTTGCTGAAAATAAACGCAGTTGACATTTAGGACGTTTCTTTTTTTGCTGAGTTTATGATCCAAACCATAACCATGCCATGGTCATAGTCCCAGTCTGTGCGTAGAGCAGCCAAGCTGGATGCGTACACTGGCCTTTACTAGATGTGTATAGTTCAACTGTCAACATTCATGTAGTCAGTTAGGATTTTCAGATCAGTAAGGAACACCACTTTTTTTTAAACCATTTTATTCCCTCTGTGAAATTGTGGTCAAAACATACCAAGAGAAATACAACTAAAAAACATCAACAATATCAACAACAAACCAGATTAAGGACACCCTTCACTTCTTCTCTCTGACTGAGGAGGGTTCTCTGTGCAAGGATGTTAATAGAGTATAAAAACAAACGTGATGGCAATAATCAGTTTCAATGAGTGTAGAAGTATCTTTTTGACTCATACATGAGGACAAATAATCAAAAAAAACTAGCAGGGGTGCTAAAATATGTCTTTATTACCCTGGACACATTTGAGCTCCCAGAGGGTTAGTTGTGGGCCTCACAGACCTCTGTAGTTTGAGGGGAGTGGGGGGGAGACACTAGTAGTTACAGGTTCTAAGGTAGGGTGTGGCTCCAGACACACCCGGTTTAAGGTCCGTGATTTTCAACACTGAGAACCAGCTCGTGGTTGCTGAGAGGTCAAGGGTCAATCTCCTCTGGGACGACGGTGAGCATGACGTCCTCGTTCCCCCGCCGGACCACCATGCGCAGCGTGTCTTCCCTCTTGATGGAGCTGCTGACGTCACTGGCTGAGGTGATTCGCTGGCTGTTGATGGTGATTATGACATCACTCTCCTGCAGGCCACCTCTGTGGAGGAGAGAGGGGGGAATGTAGCAAAAAAGAAATGCGCTTTACTGATAAAGTACGTTAGGCTCTATAAGAAGTGTGTACCATTAGATCTCTCAATCCACAGAATATAAATATAGCCTCTTAAATTTGAGAGAAGGGTGTTTTCCCCATTCCAAAAAAAGCTAAATGAACTTACAGAGGCAGTAACATTCTTTTTAGACACTGTGAGAAACTAAATCTGACCATGGTCTCTGAAAAATCTAAAAGCATTTTGCTGACCTTGGTACCACAAACCCCACCAGACAAAAAGAAAGCTATTCATTTCCTTAAGTGGGAGACCACCGCCTCAGCACAAATGATTTTATGTGGCCACAAAAAATACACAGAGAGTGCATTCTGTAGGAATGAATAACCTACTGTAGATAGACTGCTCTATCATGCTGTTCTTGTGGTCATGAAATGCTAAATCATTGTGCTATGAGGCCTGTCTAATTTTAAGAGTAGACGACAATGAACTCTTAGCAACCTTTATGAGAGGAATGGAGACTGAGCCAACTACCAAATGAGTCATTAAATGCTCCTGTCCTAATCTAACTGTTCTGTTTTCAGTACACTCTTAGAAAAAAGGGTTCCAAAAGGGTTTTTCAGCTGTCCCAATAGGAGAACCCTTTTTGGTCCAGGTAGAACCCTTTTGGGTTCCATGTAGAACCCATTCTTCAAAGGGTTTTCCTATGGGGACAACTGAAGAACCCTTTCAGGTTGTAGATACTACTTACGTCTCAGCTGGTGTTTTTGGGATGACCTCGATTACATATGCCCCTGAGGTAACATCGGGGAAGTCTGATTGTCTCTCCTTCAGCTCCTTTGCAAGCCTATGGGAAAGGAACCAATGAAAACAGAGATGTGTTTAATGTAACGCAGGTATTTGGAAAAATTTAATTCACAAGATGAACCAGGCTGGCTGAAACTTACATTGGTGTGAGAGTCATCATCCTCACACCGATATATTTCTTACTTGTTGATAATTTCCCTAAAGAAAAGAGGATAAATGCTGCATTAGCATGCACATGGTGATAAACATTAAAAATTCAATATGCGGTACCTGGTCAAAGTCATGGAACTTTAGATAGGCCTGGCACAATAATCGGGGGGGGGTCTAACCAATAATAACCGCAAACTTAAAAATAAATTGCCAAAATTGCCTTAATACATGCATTTTTAGAGGGGGAGATTATATATATATATATATTTTTTTAAACTTTATTTTCAAGTAGATAGAACTAACCCAATAGCAGTTTTGTTTATTTTATTTGTACTTATTTATTTTATACATGAAGAGGGTAAAGTTGGTTTTATGAGCAGAACGGCACGGTCAAAATATATATTTTTTTAAAACAGGGGTTTCACCAAATCTGAGTTATATTCATTAGGTATATCATTGGTAATTTTCAAAGATGCATTCATTTATGATGCATTACAAGCTCAAAACAATTGTTGAAAAAAATTACAACTATGACAATAACCGTGGTCATTTGCGTGACAATTTATCGTTATCCCAAAATTCCATAATCGTCACAGCCCTACCTTTAGATTGGTAATCTGTACCTTTAGATTGCCTGTCATGGGACTCTGCCAGGAACTGACGGATCTTGTCTGAGGGGATGGCGAAGGAGATTCCTGCTGTCACCTTCAGTGTGTTGATCCCAATCACCTCTCCATCCTGAAGACAGAAACAACACACATTATTAAAATACATCCTCCAGATTTGTCATAGATTTACAATGAAAGGCCCAGTGCAGCTAAAAATGTGATTTCCTGTGTGTTATATATATTTCCACACTATGAGGTTGGAATAACACTGTGAAAATGCGAAAATGATGATAATGCCCTTTTGGTGTAAGAGCTGTTTGAAAAGACCGCCTGAAATTTCAGCCTGTTTTGGTGGGATGGAGTTTTGGCCTGCTTTGTGACATCACTAGGTGGTAAATTAGTTGGCAGACCAATAAGAAAGAGACTTCCAAACCTCTCTGTCAATAACAGCACATTTTCAGCTTTCCCCTCCCCACTCAGACCACTCCCAGACAGTTTTAGCTAAATTCTTGCTTGAGAAATTGCTCTTTGCTAAGAAGCTAGTTTAGTATATTTTGACCATTTTAACTGAAAACAATCAGAGTAAGGTACTTCATTGTTACCCAGAAATTATTTGATACTGAGATAAAAACGGCTGAATTGGACCTTTAAGACCATTCTGAAACATGTAAATCTTATCAATAAGTAATTATATCTTACCAGATTGACCAGGGGTCCGCCAGAGTTCCCATACTGAAAAGGAACAACATTCAGGTTAAAGGGATGATCAGATGGTATATCTACAGCTCCTTCGTGTGTAACGGGGCAAATAAGGGGGAGCTACTGTTGTGTGTTCCACAACTAAATGCCTTGAACTGACAGCTGTGTTCCACAACAACATTTTCCACAACTAAATGTTCCACAACTATATGACCTGCGCTGACAGCTGTGTTCCACAACTAAATGTTCCACAACTAAATGCCCTGCGCTGACAGCTGTGTTCCACAACCAAATGTTCCACAACTAAATGTTCCACAACTAAATGCCCTGCACTGACAGCTGTGTTCCACAACTAAATATCCACAACTAAATGTTCCACAACTAAATGCCCTGCGCTGACAGCTGTGTTCCACAACTAAATGTTCCACAACTAAATGCCCTGCGCTGACAGCTGTGTTCCACAACTAAATGTTCCACAACTAAATGCCCTGCGCTGACAGCTGTGTTCCACAACTAAATGTTCCACAACTAAATGTTCCACAACTAAATGCCCTGCACTGACAGCTGTGTTCCACAACTAAATATCCACAACTAAATGTTCCACAACTAAATGTTCCACAACTAAATACCCTGCACTGACAGCTGTGTTCCACAACTAAATGTTCCACAACTAAATGCCCTGCACTGACAGCTGTGTTCCAGAACTAAATGTTCCACAACTAAATGTTCCACAACTAAATGCCCTGCGCTGACAGCTGTGTTCCACAACTAAATGTTCCACAACTAAATGTTCCACAACTAAATGCCCTACACTGACAGCTGTGTTCCACAACTAAATATCCACAACTAAATGTTCCACAACTAAATGCCCTGCGCTGACAGCTGTGTTCCACAACTAAATATCCACAACTGAATGTTCCACAACTAAATGCCCTGCGCTGACAGCTGTGTTCCACAACTAAATATCCACAACTAAATATCTACAACTAAATGTTCCACAACTAAATGCCCTGCGCTGACAGCTGTGTTCCACAACTAAATGTTCCACAACTAAATGTTCCACAACTAAATGCCCTGCACTGACAGCTGTGTTCCACAACTAAATGTTCCACAACTAAATGTTCCACAACTAAATGTTCCGCAACTAACTGTTCCACAACTAAATGCCCTGTGTGACAGCTGCTCGTGTGTGTGTGCTGATGATGTGGATGTATCACTCACGTTGATGATAGCGTCCGTCTGGATGTAGTCCATATCAGAGTTCCTCAGGCCCAGCTCCTTGCCTCCTCTCTGGGTGGTGCTGACGATACCTGTGGTGACCGTGTTCTGCAGGGAGAAGGGGCTGCCGATGGCCACCACAAACTCACCAGGCCTCAGGTCAGCTGAACGACCCAGCAGCAGCACCGGCAGCTTCATCTAAACACAGAGACACAGGACTCAGATCAGTCAAGTATTCTATAGAGTGCATTCTGAACAGAAACAGTTGGCATGAAGATACAGTACTAAACGTAGCTACAGTACATTCAGTACCTACGGGAACAAGACCACCCCTCTTTTGAGACATGCCTGAAGTGCCTTTGTTACATCCTGTTTGTTTATGCATGACGGGCACCAGTTGAAAAGCAACAAACATATGGGGGTCAACATAGCGTTCCGTAAATCTACTGAGAGGAAGTGACGATGTGCCTTGACGCCTGCATAATCTGCATGCTTTATGAAAAGATATCAGGGCAATGAATTGCCACTTCATCCATCTCAATGACACAATCTACAATAGACAAAATCCATCAACAATGACAGGAGAATGGATAAGAGTTATACAGTTGTCACTATGGCTGGGTTACACCAGACCTAGATATTAATAGGACGGGACAGGGCAGGGGGGGCAGGATGTGGCGATGGGTCATGGGGATACAGCCACAGGTATATGGGGAGAGGAACCATTGGCCCCCTACTCTGGACTCAGTGCTCCAGGAATCCAGACCTGACATCCAGGCCTGACACAGGAATAGCATGCCGTTCCCTGGCTGACAGCCCTAAGCACTCTACCAGATGGGCTGGAAATGGTATAAACTGACACATTCCAGGAAGGCGGTCATGTGGATGGAATGGGACAGACTGGGAGGAAGGGCTTTTGGCACAGTGTCAGTGTGTCTGTCTGCCACTCAGCAGTCAGCAGGTTATCTGTCACACTGGTCGTTCAAGATCCACTGCGAAATTAGACGTCTGTCCAGGTAAGGAGGAGATTACTTTAAAACTGGTCACTAAGGGCAACAGTGAACGCTATTACCATCAAGTAGGCTTGGGTTATGTTAGAGCATTGCGGAACTTAACCATTCAGAATGAATGCCTAAACCTTCAAAACGTCTGATTCTGCAAGTGAGACTGTGAAAGCTTGTTGGGTATACAGTGCATTCGGAAAGTATTCAGACCCCTTGACCTTTTCCACATTTTGTTATGTTACAGACTTATTCTAAAATGGATTAAATAAAAAAAATCCTCATCAATCTACACACAATACCCCATAATGAAAAAGCGAAAACAGGTTGTTAGATAAATAAAGCTTATTTACATAAGTATTCAGACCCTTTCCTAGGGGACTCAAAATTTAGCTCAGGTTCATCCTGTTTCCAATTATCATCCATGAGATGTTTCTACAACTTTATTGGAGTCCACCTGTGGTAAATTCCAATTGATTGGACATGATTTGGAAAGGCACTCACCTGTCTATATAAGGTCCCACATTTCAGGGCAAAAACCAAGCCACGAGGTCGAAGGAATTGTCCGTAGAGCTCCGAGACAGGATTGTGTCCAGGCACAGACCTAGGAAAGGGTGCCAAAACTTTTCTGCAGCATTGAAGGTCCCCAAGAACACAGTGGCCTCCATCATTCTTAAATGGAAGAAGTTTGGAACCACCAAGACCCTTCCTAGAGCTGGCGCCCAGCCAAACTGAGCAATCGGGGGAGAAGGGTCTTGGTCAGGGAGGTGACCAAGAACCCAATGGTAACTCTGACAGAGCTCCAGAGTTCCTCTGTGTAGATGGGAGAACCTTCCAGAAGGACAACCATCTCTGCAGCACCACCAATCAGGCCTTTATGGTAGAGTGGCCAGACGGAAGCCACTCCTCAGTAAAAGGCACATGACAGCCCACTTGGAGTTTGCCAAAAGTCACCTAAAGGACTCTCAGACCATGAGAAACAAGATTCTCTGGTCTTATGAATCCAAGATTGAACTTTTTGGTCTGAATGACAAGTGTCAAATCTGGAGGAAACCTGGCACCATCCCTACGGTGAAGCACTGTGGTGGCAGCATCATGGTGTAGGGATGTTTTTCAGCGGAAGGGTACTGGGAGACTAGTCAGGATCGAGGGAAAGATGAACGACACAAAGTACAGAGAGATCATTGATGAAAACCTGCTCTAAAGCGCTCAGGACCTCAGACTGGGGCGAAGGTTCACCTTCCAACAGAACAACGACCCTAAGCACACAGCCAAGACAATGCAGGAGTCTCTGAATGTCCTTGAGTGGCCCATCCAGAACCCGAACAAACAAAAACTCAAACAAAAACTATTTTGAGAAACAGGTGTGCCAAGCTTGTAGTGTCATAACCAAGAAGTCTCGAGGCTGTAATCGCTGCCAAAGGTGCTTCAACAACGTACTGAGTAAAGGGTCTGAATACTTATCTAAATGTGATATTTACATTTTTTTTTTTGTATTAATTTGCAAAAAATAAAAAACAAACTGTTTTTGCTTTGTCATTATGGGGTATTGTGTGTAGATTGATGAGGGGGGGAAAACAATTAAATCCATTTTAGAATAAGGCTGTGACGTAACAAAATGTGGAAAAAGGGATATGAATACCTTCAGAATGCACTGTAGATCAGAACAATAGAACAGCCCAAGCTACTGAAAAAAATTCTCAAGTCAGGATTACATCTACTATACCTCTGGAGGAAAACAACTCCTGTACAGCACAGTACTCTGTATACTACTTCCAGCACCTGGTGCACATTGCTCTAGTCTAGTGAGATAAGGACGTGGGCTTGAGTGACCGAGTTTTCTCTGGGCAGCGAGAGACAGTTTTTTGCATTCCATGGTGTTGTACTCACAGATGCATTATCAGATCACCCTTCTCCCAGTAACAACTCTGCCCCCTCTACCCTCTTCCACCCTCCTCTTCCATCCACCTCCACCCTCCTCTTCCATCCCCCTCCAACCTCCTCTTCCATCCACCACCCTTCTCTTCCATCCACCTCCACCCTCCTCTACCCTCTTCCACCCTCCTCTTCCATCCACCTCCACCCTCCTCTTCCATCCACCTCCACCCTCCTCTTCCATCCCCCTCCAAACTCCTCTTCCATCCACCTCCACCCTTCTCTTCCATCCCCCTCCAACCTCCTCTTCCATCCACCTCCACCCTTCTCTTCCATCCACCTCCACCCTCCTCTACCCCTCCACCCTCCTCTTCCATCTTAAATACTAAATAAACCAAAGTAAAAAATAAAAAGTAACACAATAAAATGACATAACAAAAACGAGGCTATATACAGGGGGTAGTGGCACCGAGTCAATATGTGGCGGTGCAGGTTAGTCGAGGTAGTTTGTACACGTGACTATGCATAGATAATAAACAGCGAGTAGCAGCAGTGTAAAAAAAAAGGGGGGGAAGGGCGTCAATATAAATAGTCCGGGTGGCCATTTGATTAAAACAGAAGCTTCATCGGTGCTCGGTTTCTGCGAGGATGCAGGGCAGTGGAACTATAGTCTCGCTTTGTCTGTTCTTGATGTAACAAGACCTTAGACTTGATGCAATGATGCATCCTAACGTTTCCTTGACTTTCCAGTTTCCATTGCGCTCCTAACCTAATAGGATACCTTGTCAGCTCTCAGTGACTGGGATGATATTTGCTGCTGAGCCCTCTGATACAGTGCCAGTGTGGAACGGTGAGAGACAGGCCTGTGTGTGCCAGTGGAAATGACCAGACTGTCAGAGAGGTAAACATCAGGGGGGATCGGGAGGGGACAATGGGTGCAGAGGGGAGTGTCAGACCTGGCAGCCGTCTGCAGGAAGGAGCCACTAGTCAAGGCTGCTGTCTGTTGCTGCAAGAGTGATTGACGAGGCACCTGTTGGCACAGTGTGTGTGTGTGTGTGTGTGTGTGCGTGCCCGTGTGCTTGTGTGTGTGTCAGCTTGGTCTGTGTGTTACTGTGTGTCTGTGTGTGTAACTGAGTCAAAAGGAACTGAACAGTCAGATCACCAAGAGAGTTAGACTTGTTTGCTCAGTACTGATAAATGCTGAAGTATAATTTAAAAAATAAAATATACTGTATATCATACACAAGAGGACTGTGACTGCCAATAAAAGCAGTGTCTTATACACACACAATAAATCCAGAACTAGATGAGAAATTATTATATCCAGTGTCAAATTGTTTGCAGATATCCAAATTAGTCCATTTTAGAAGCAGCTTGTGTTTCCATTTGGGATGAACAACACTGTAAAGGTATCAACAGATTCATCAGTCTGTATTCAAGGCCAATCACACATGCTTATGGAAAACCTCATCTTCTACTGCTACGGTCTCCTGCCAGGAAACAGAGCACCTTACTTTTTCTCCCTCACATTCTCATTAACCTTTAGCCGTGGGCGCACACACACACATATTCTGTCTCTGCTTCCATATGGACCGGCAGAGACTATCTGGCCTGCTGAGGAGTGACAGACTCCATCCTAGCTCCATAATGAGATAGGGTGCAGGCTAGGCAGCAGGCTGTTAGCCAGCCTGCCAGCTTAGTGGAGTCTGCCACTAGCACAGTCAGTGTAGTCAGCTCAGCTATCCCCATTGAGACCGTGTCTGTGCCTCGAGCTAGGTTGGGCAAAACTAAACATGGCGGTGTTCACCTTAGCAATCTCACTGGAATAAAGACCTACTACATTCCTGTCATTATTGAAAGAGATTTTGATATCTCATATCTCAAAATAGAGCTACTTAATGTCAGATCCCTCACTTCCAAGGAAGTTAAAGTCAAGGAACTAATCACTGATCATAATCTTGATGTGATTGGCCTGACTGAAACATGGCTTAAGCCTGATGAATTTACTGTGTTTAAATGAGGCCTCACCTCCTGGTTACACTAGTGACCATATCCCCCGCGCATCCCGCAAAGGCGGAGGTGTTGCTAACGTTTCAATTTACAAAAAGAAAAACAACTGCATTTTCGTCTTTTGAGCTTCTAGTCATGAAATCTATGCAGCCTACTCAATCACTTTTTATAGCTACTGTTTACAGGCCTCCTGGGACATATACAGCATTCCTCACTGAGTTCCCTGAATTCCTATCAAACCTTGTAGCCATGGCAGATAATATTCACATTTTTGGTGACTTTAACATTCACCTGGAAAAGTCCACAGTCCCACTCCAAAATGCTTTCGGAGCCATCATCAAATCATCATCAACTGGGTTTTGTCCAACATGTCTCACTGCCACAGTCATACTCTGGACCTAGTTTTGTCCCGTGGAATAAATGTTGTGGATCTTAATGTTTTTCCTCATAATCCTGGACTATGGGACCACCATTTATTACGTTTGCAATAGCAACAAATAATCTGCTCAGACCCCAACCAAGGATCATCAAATGCCGTGCTATAAATTCTCGGACAACCCAAAAATTCCTAGATGCCCTTCCAGACTCCCTCCACCTACCCAAGGACGTCAGAGTACAAAAATCAGTTAATCACCTAACTGAGGAACTAAATTTAACATTGCGCAATACCCTAGATACAGTCACACCCCTAAAAACAAAAAACATTTGTCATAAGAAACTAGCTCCCTGTAATACAGAAAATACCCGAGCTCTGAAGCAAGCTTCCAGAAAATTGGTATGGAAATGGCGCTACACCAAACTGGAAGTCTTCTGACTAGCTTGGAAAGACAGTACCATGCAGTATCGAAGAGCCCTCACTGCTGCTCGATCATCCTATTTTTCCAACTTAATTGAGGAAAATAAGAACAATCCAACATTTATTTTTGATACTATCGCAAAGTTAACTCAAAATCAGCATTTCCCAAGAGAGGATGGCTTTCACTTCAGCTGTGATAAATTCATGGATTTCTTTGACGAAAAGATCATGATCATTAGAAAGCAAGTTACGGACTTTAAATCTGCGTATTCCTTCAAAGCTCAGCTGTCCCGAGTCTGCAAAACACTGCCAGGACCTAGGATCAAGGGAGACACTCACGTTTTTTAATACTATATCTCTTGACACATTGATGAAAATAATCATGTCCTCCAAACCTTCAAGCTGCATACTGGACACTATTCCAACTAAACTACTGAAAGAGCTGCTTCTTGTGCTTGGCCCTTCTACGTTGAACATAATAAACAGCTCTCTATCCACTGGATGTGTACCAAACTCACTAAAAGTGGCAGTAATAAAGCCTCTCTTGAAAAAGCCAAACCTTGACCCAGAAAATATAAAAAACTATCAGCCTATATCGAATCTCCCATTCCTCTCAACACTTTTTTAAAAAGCTGTTGCGCAGCAACTCACTGCCTTCCTGAAGACAAACAATGTATACGAAACACTGCAGTCTGGTTTTAGACCCCATCATAGCACTGAGACTGCAATTGTGAAGGTGGTAAATTACCTTTTAATGGCCTCAGACCGAGACTCTGCATCTGTCCTCGTGCTCCTTGACATTAGTGCTGCTTTCGATACCACTGATCACCACATTCTTTTGGAGAGATTGGAAACCCAAATTGGTCTACACGGACAAGTTCTTGCCTGGTTTAGATCTTATCTGTTGGAAAGATATCATTTTGTCTCTGTAGATGGTTTGTCCTCTGACAAATCAACTGTAAATTTCGGTGTTCCTCAAGGCTCCGTTTAAGGACCACTATTGTTTTCACTATATATTTTACCTCTTGGTGATGTCATTCAGAAACATAATGTTAACTTTCACTGCTATGTGGACGACACACAGCTGTACATTTCGATGAAACATGGTGAAGCCTCAAAATCGCCCTCCCTGGAAGCCTGTGTTTCAGACATAAGGAAGTGGATGGCGGCAAATGTTCTACTTTCAAACAAAGATGCTAGTTCTAGGTCCCAAGAAACAACGAGATCGTCTGTTGAATCTGACAATTAATCTTGATGGTTGCACAGTCGTCTCAAATAAAACTGTGAAGGACCTCGGCGTTACTCTGGACCCTGATCTCTCTTTTGACAAACATATAAAGACTGCTTCAAGGACAGCTTTTTTCCATCTTCGTAACATTGCAAAAATCAGAAACCTTCTGTCCAAAAATGATGCAGAAAAATTAATCCATGCTTTTGTCACTTCTAGATTAGACTACTGCAATGCTCTACTTTCCAGCTACCCGGATAAAGCACCAAATAAACTTCAGTTAGTGCTAAACACGGCTGCTAGAATCTTGCCTAGAACCAAAAGAATTGATCATATTACTCCAGTGCTAGCCTCTCTACACTGGATTCCTGTTAAGGCTAGGGCTGATTTCAAGGTTTTACTGCTAACCCACAAAGCATTACATGGGCTTGCTCCTACCTATCTTTCCGATTTGGTCCTGCCGTACATACCTACACGTACGCTACTGTCACAAGACACAGGCCTCCTTACTGTCCCTAGAATTTCTACGCAAACAGCTGGAGGCAGGGCTTTCTCCTATAGAGCTCCATTTTTATGGAATGGTCTGCCTATCCATGTGAGAGACACAGACTCGGTCTCGACCTTTTAAGTCTTTATTGAAGACTCATCTCTTCTGTAGGTTCTATGATTGAGTGTAGTCTGGACCAGGGGTGCGAATGTGAACGGAAAGGCACTGGAGCAACGAACCGCCCTTGCTGTCTCTGCCTGGCTGGTTCCCCTCTCTCCACTCGGATTCTCTGCCTGAAACCCTATTACAGGGGCTGAGTCACTGGCCTATTGGTGCTCTTCCATGCCGTCGCTAGGAGGGGTGTGCCACTTGAGTGGGTTGAGTCACTGATGTGATTTTCCTGTCTGGGTTGGCGCTCACCCCTTCCGTTTGTGCCGTGGGGAAGATCTTCGTGGGCTATACTCGGCCTTGTCTCAAGATAGTAAGTTGGTGGTTGAAGATATCCCTCTAGTGGTGTGGGGGCTGTGCTTTGGCAAAGTGGGTGGGGTTATATCCTGCCTATTTGGCCCTGTCTGGGGGTATCGTCGGACGGGGCCACAGTGTCTCCCGACCCCTCCTGTCTCAGCCTCCAGTATTTATGCTGCAATAGTTTGTGTCAGGGGGGTAGGGTCAGTCTGTTATATCTGAAGTATTTCTCCTGTCTTATCCGGTGTCTTGTGTGAATTTAAGTATGCTCTCTCTAATTCTCGCACTCTCTTTTTTTTATCTCACTCTCTTTTTCTCTCACTAGGAGGACCTGAGCCATAGGACCATGCCTCAGGACTACCTGGCCTGATGACTCCTTGCTGTCCCCAGTCCACCTGGTCGTGCTGCTGCTCCAGTTTCAACTGTTCTGCCTGTGGCTATGGAACCCTGACCTTTTCACCAGATGTGCTACCTTGTCCCAGACCTGCTGTTTTCAACTCTCTAGAGACAGCAGGAGCGGTAGAGATCCTCTGAATGATCGGCTATGAAAAGCCAACTGACATTTACTCCTGAGGTGCTGACCTGTTGCACCCTCGACAACCACTGTGATTATTATTATTATTTGACCCTGCTGGTCATCTATGAACATTTGAACATCTTGGCCATGTTCTGTTATAATCTCTACCCGGCACAGCCAGAAGAGGACTGGCCACGCCTCATAGCCTGGTTCCTCACTAGGTTTCTTCCTAGGTTCCGGCCTTTCTAGGGAGTTTTTCCGAGCCACCGTGCTTCTACACCTGCATTGCTTGCTGTTTGGGGTTTTAGGCTGAGTTTCTATACAGCTCTTTGTGACATCAGCTGATGTAAGAAGTGCTTTATAAATACATTTGATTGATTGATTGTATCTGCTCAGGCCACAGCTAAGCGTACAGACCCATAAAAACCTATTCCACTTCCTGTAGTGTAACAACCCTTCCTGTCCCCCAGGCCAGAGCTGCTCTTCACACTGAGATACTCTAGCATTCAAACATGGTGAGAAAATACGATCGAAGTCTCTCATAACTCTAAACCTATAAGTGTACGATATAATATTGGGAAAAGACTGATAACACCATAGCCAACTTGGCTTTTCTGAAGTCAAGGAATTGCATTTGGTGACTGTCGCTACAATCCTTTGAGTCCACAGGATCCGTCTGTGACTGACCTGGACATTCCTAAGAGGTCACCCTGGTCTGGCTATCTTCTGTCTGAGGAAAGACAAATGGGAAAATGGGCAAACTTTGAGAAATGGGGCCATTGGACTTGAGAATGTGTTTTCTTTGGCTGGTTCCTTTCTGGCACTGACCATAGCAAGTATGAACATCTGAAACGATTCACCATTTCCCTCTCTGTTGATGTGGTCTTTCTGCACCAGCTTTAAACGGATGACAAATGCCCTCTGAGGCTGCTGAAAAGGGGAAAGGATGAGATAAAGACTAACACACACGTGTATATATATATAACCCATTCCAATAAAGGCTAATCAAACCCAGATTTTGACAAGAATGTCAATGTTCAGTGCAGGCAGAAGGTGACTGGCTGTTCTTAGATCAGGGACAAGCTCAGTAAATCATACTCAAACCCTCAGACTATGGGATTACGTTTTCAGGACCTGATTCTGGGCCAGTTAGCCAGCCCTGGGTCACGGGGCTCCTTCTCAGAGCTCTACTGGTTGTTACAGTGGACTTAACAGTTCTAGACAAATTTACCATGTCACTTTCTTTCCGGTTATTAAGAGATATAGCAAATCTATGCAGACAGAAGTAATGTTGGTTACTGAGAACTACACAAATTGCCTCCTTCTTTCCAACCATTAGGAATTGGAAATACATCGTATCCCAGAGATTTATAATCGGGGAATGTCCCTGAGGGAGCAAAAATAACCTAATTCAGAGCCAAGAAAGAAACACAAGCCTGGGAATGCCGGCGGAGACATATATTGAGCTGTCTTTCATCTCTGTTCTGCACAACTAGTGTGACTCTCTTTTGTCTTACAGACTCCAGTCCAGTTTACTTTTCTCCAATTGAATAACACATATGTTGCAAATTTACTCTTAAGTAACAGAGTGCAGGCTTTGACCTAGTTTGGATATGTCTTACTGCACGTCATGAAAGAATGCAAGGATGAGTGATGACTTCATTGATGCCAGGTAGCGTCTCCATTTAGAAAATTCCATCTCTCTCTTTGTACTCTTGTTTGATTACCACAAATCGACTAGCAGGATCAAACCACAGGTATGAAGGGTCTACCTATGGGCTGGGATGGGCCGGCTCCTTCTCTGCTCTTTGGTTTGGATTAGTCATGGAACATAAAAAATGCAACATCTGCTGGATGGGGAAAGAGAGAGCTGAATGGTAGAGTTTAAACATCTGTTTCGTTTAACTAACGCTTGTTTACTTTATCCAAATGTTTGGATTGATTCACCTCCATCAGTGCGGGGGTGTTGAGACAACTCTGTCTCAGTCAAGAAGATTCAACAACGTTTCTCAATTGGATCTTCAGACCAAATCCTAACTTGATGTCTGTCAAATCTTTCATTGACACTAATGAATGATTGATGTGAAAACGAGTTGCGTAACGCACACAAACCCCAAGTTATAATTCAGGCTATCATTGTCAACAGTAGCAGTGTAAAAGATGGTTAACTCGGACGACAGAGTTAGGCAGCATCTCTTTACTGATCATTTGGGTTGTGCCATGGCGGAGATCGTTGTGGGCTATACTCGGCCTTGTCTTAGGACGGTAAGTTGGTGGTTGGAGACATCCCTCTAGTGGTGTGGGGGCTGTGCTTTGGCAAAGTGGGTGGGGTTATATCCTGCCTGTTTGGCCCTGTCCGGGGGTATCATCGGATGGGGCCACAGTGTCTTCTGATCCCTCCTGTCTCAGCCTCCAGTATTTATGCTGCAGTAGTTTATGTGTCGGGGGGCTAGGGTCAGTCTGTTACATCTGGAGTATTTCTCTTGTCTTATCCGGTGTCCTGTGTGTATTTAAATATGCTCTCTCTAATTCTCTCTTTCTGTCTTTCTCTCGGAGGACCTGAGCCCTAGGACCATGCCTCAGGACTACCTGGTATGATGACTCCTTGCTGTCCCCAGTCCACCTGGCCGTGCTGCTGCTCCAGTTTCAACTGTTCTGCCTGCGGCTATGGAACCCTGACCTGTTCACCGGACGTGCTTGTTGCACCCTCGACAACTACTATGATTATTATTATTTGACCATGCTGGTCATTTATGAACATTTTAACATTTTAACATTTTGACCATGTTCTGTTATAATATCCACCCTGCACAGCCAGAAGAGGACTGGCCACCCCTCATAGCCTGGTTCCTCTCTAGGTTTCTTCCTAGGTTTTTGGCCTTTCTAGGGAGTTTTTCCTAGGGAGTTTTTCCTAGCCACCGTGCTTCTTTCACATGCTTTGCTTGCTGTTTGGGGTTTTAGGCTGGGTTTCTGTACAGCACTTTGAGAATATCAGCTGATGTACGAAGGGCTATATAAAAATAAATTTGATTTGATTTGATTAGAAACAAGTTCATCATGACCTTATCTAACATTAATGCATACAGTATAAAGCCTCCACCTGTGAACCAAATGGTGCCAGGACCTTCCTCTTTACAGTACATCTGACTACTCCAACAACCTTCATAAAAATAGGTCTTAAGAGGGGAATTGGACAGCGGTACTTTGATAGATTTGAAGAAGTTATATACCATGAACTACTACTGTAAAATACATCTCAAGGCAGTTCATTCAGTATGACCGGGTAATGCCCTCCAGATTGTGGTTATAGCACAATTGGCGACCTCATCCTCCTGGATGCAGGAAACATGGCTCCAGGAAAATGTTCTGTACTGTTCAGAGAATGAAAAGGTCAGCTGAGGTTCCCTTCACTGACTTTTCAATGTAGATGCTTTATTAATGAGCATGTAAACAATGGACTCTTATGGATGCAGTAACAGCTCTTTTCCATCATCCACGCTTTGGCGGCATTTAGGGAATATAATCAATGGTCCTTTGTGCCCTTAGAATCCATATTGGAAGACAACCAAATCTAGACTCCGCTGTGTTTCTGCTGAACAAACACACCGCACAGACAGGAAGACTGGAATCTTTTAGAATAGCAAGAGAGCATAATATTGGTTTAGGTGTCTCGCATTAGACTGAGATACGACAGGTCTGTGTATGTGTAAACTGTCTTCCAATGGCACAGCACATCAGTTCACAACACGAACTACATAAGAAAACAGCCACCACAACACAGAGCCCCAGCCAGAAAAACTATTGTGTGGACTGTGATTAACTATGGCGCTTCTGTGGTTTGACAGAACTGTACACAGCGTTGGGATGCGACTCATCCATAGGTAGTCACTTAGTGACACTTCAAGATGGACACATTTCCCCAACCAGTATCTATTTGTCCTCGATAGAGAACTTCAACAGTACAACAGGTGTCAAATCTATGGGCTCTATTTTCTATTTTCGGCTGCTGCTAAGGCGGCGCTAGTGTCAAACGCACGTTAGTTTGTAATTTCGTCATGTAAAAACTGCCGCCCTAACACCAGATTCGGCAATTTACCTGTCTTATATCAGCTTGCTTGCGCTCAGATGGGCGGGTGGAAATATTTGAGACGTGTCCTTAAAAACATGATCCAATGTGCTAATTTCAGGCAGCGCTGATAGGGATATTTAAGACCAACCAAAAGCTGGTTTTAGCGGTAACGCAGTTGGTTATGTCATGGATTTTGACAGCTGAAATGTAGCCTACCCAGCCGTGACGCGCACTGCCCTACACATGGAACAAGAGTAGCCTGACGTGCTTTTGGTGCCTGTATACTTCGCGTTTAGAAACATAAAAGACCAACGTTTCCCCCCCCTTTTATTTGATTAAAAACCAAGCATAGCCTCCTCTCAATTAATGTCACACACGTCGATGAAAGGTGACCAAAACGCAGTGGGTATAGTGCTCATCTTCTTTTATTATTAAATAAGAGACCACAAACGAAAACAATAAACCGACAATCAACAGTTCTGCAAGGCACACGGCTATACAGAAAACAACCACCCACAAAAACACAGGAAAAACAGGCTGCCTAAGTATGGCTTCCAATCAGAGACAACGAAAGACACCTGCCTCTGATTGGAAGCCATACCTGGCCACACATAGAAAAAGAAACATAGAAATAGAAAACTAGAACCAAAATCCCCTAGAACCAAAAACCCCAAAACACACAAAACAAACACCCCCTGCCACGCCCTGACCATACTACAATTACAAATGACCCCTTTACTGGTCAGGACGTGACAATTAAGGCTTTTTTTGTCTGCTGAATGCAATCACCTAGTAGTCAAGACTGTCGATAAAGGGTTTGGCTCCTCAGTCCGCTTGGAAATAAATCTTAATCACCAAAGCTTTAATAAAATATCAAGTTTGAGAGGAGTAAAACTTTGAGCTGACATTCCCTTTTTATCTATGCATTGTAGGCAAACCCACATTATTTTAGCCATGCGGTCCCGTTTTGGTGTGCGTAAAAGCCTCCATAGTCTATGTTGTTTTAATATTATAAGCCCACGGGGAGAGATTATGGTGCCTGTAAGTGTGACATAGCCTATTTAAAACAAGTTGTTGTTTCGTTTTGTTTCGAATTTGATTATAAATATATGTTCTCTTTTTAGGCCTTATAAATAATTAATTTAATATTGTTTATTGACAACGTTTGGCATGTCCCTGCTCAGCCATAAATCAATTTACAGTAGGCCTAGCTCCTATATCAGTGGGAATTCTATTGAAGCCACGAAATTACTTCGAACAATATGGACTGCAAATGGGTTCAAGTTCATTTATTTAGCAAAGATGGGAAAGGTCTACATTTTGTTCATTTGTTTCTGTAAACCATTTGACTAACCTTGGAATTGATTCCAAGGCAATACATAAAATAACGTAAATACACAACCTAAAGCAACCACATATTTCGCCATGGAACACATTCTGATTGGCCAGTGAGGGGCCAAGCCTCGACAAACTCACAACTTGTTTATTCATCAACCCAGCCCTTTCGCGCCAATGCCAGCAAGTGCGCTGACAATGGTGACAGGGAAAATAGCAAAACTATTTCTGACACAACTCTGAACCTATGACGCTACCGCCTGAGCTTACGCTTCGAACGCACCGACAGCATCATTGCATTTTGGTACACCCGAATTAGATTTATTTCCAATGAAAAATCCAATGTATGCACCACACCGAACGCGCAACTGCCTCTGCAACGCAATGCTGCAAGGCAAACGCAGCGTTTCATTGGAAATGAATGTAATTCTGATGTACCAAAATGCAATGACGCTGTCTGTGTGTTCAAAGCGTTAGGTTTGTTAAAATAGAGCCCTATGCACTCTACAAGCCTAATAGCCTTAAACTTATTCCCCTCTGATATCAGCTTTAGCCCCTGTCGATCCAAGCATTACGATTAGTGAACTTCCTCAGCCAAGTCCCAAGGGCCATAATTATACAGTGTGAAGACAGCATCATTGAAAATATTAATGCGCTCCCGAAAACATGTTTAATCATTGGCAATAAGCTATGCAATGGAGGACTGTAATTCCTGTCACAGAGGATCAGTCATTTACCACTGATTTCCAGGCTTCCTCTAAAGTTCACGGAGACCTAGATGTAACAGTATAGCTTCCGTCCCTCTCCTCGCCCCTACCTGGGCTCAAACCAGGGACCCTCTGCACACATCGACAACAGCCACCCTCGAAGCATCGTTACCCATCAAGCCACAAAAGCCTTGCAGAGCAAGGGGAACAACTACTTCAAGGTCTCAGAGCGAGTGACGTCACCGATTGAAACGCTATTAGCGCGCACCTCGCTAACTAGCTAGCCATTTTACATCGGTTACATAGACATGTACAGGATATATCCCAAGCAATCCATATAATTATAATGCAGTCATGTCAACATCTAGTACTCACTTTATCATCAACCATCTAGTTGTTATTATAGTCAATACAAGATCAAATCAAATTTTATTGGCCACATACACATGGTTAGCAGATATTAATACGAGTGTAGCGAAATGCTTGTGCTTCTAGTTCCGACAGTGCAGTAATATCTAACAAGTAATCTAACAATTCCCCAACAACTACAAAATACACACAAATCTAAAGGGGTGAAAGAGAATATGTACATGTCGTATATGGATGAGCGATGGCCTGTCACGCCCTGGCCATAGAGAGGGTTTTATTCTCTATTTTGGTTAGTCCAGGGTGTGACTAGGGTGGGCATTCTATGTTCCTTTTTCTATGTTATTTATTTTCTATGTTTTGGCCGGGTATGGTTCTCAATCAGGGACAGCTGTCTATCGTTGTCTCTGATTGGGAACCATACTTAGGTAGCCCTTTTTCCCTCCTTGGGTTATGGGAAGTTGACTTTGTTTAGGGCACATAGCCTTTAGCTTCACTGTTTGTTGGGTAGAGTTTATTGTTTTGTTCGGCGTCTTTCCAATAAAGAGAATATGTACGCTCACCATGCTGCACCTTGGTCCTCTCCTTTCAACCGTCATTACATGGCTGAGCAGCATTGGCAAGGTGCAATAGATGGTATAAAATACATTATATACATGTGATATGAGTAATGTAAGATATGCAAACATTATTAAAGTGGCATTATTTAGAGTGATTTGTATAAAGTGACTAGTGGTCCATTTATTAAAGTGGCCAGTGATTGGGTCTCAATGTAGGCAGCAGCCTCTCTGAGTTAGTGATTGCTGTTTAGCAGCCTGATGGCCTTGAGATAGAAGCTGTTTTTCAGTCTCTCGGTCCCAGCTTTGATGCACCTGGATGGTAGCGGTGTGAACAGATGGTGGCTCGGGTGGTTGATGTCCTTGATGACCTTTTTGGCCTTCCTGTGACATCGGGTGCTATAGGTGTCATGGAGGGCAGGTAGATTGCCCCTGGGGATGCGTTGTGCAGACCGCACTATCCTCTGGAGAGCCTTGCGGTTGAGGGCGGTGTAGTTGCCATACCAGGCGGTGATACAGCCCAACAGGATGCTCTCAATTGTGCATCTGTAAAAGTTTGTCAGGGTTTTGGGTGACAAGCCAAATTTCTTCAGCCTCCTGAGGTTGAAGAGGCACTGTTGTGCCTTCTTCACCACACTGTCTGTGAGGGTGGACCATTTCAGTTTGTCTGTGATGTGTACGCAGAGGAACTTAAAACTTTCCACCTTCTTCACTACTGTCCCTTCAGTGTGGATAGGGGATGCTCCCTCTGCTGTTTCCTGAAGTCCACGATCCTCTGTTTATGTTGAGTGAGAGGTTGTTTTCCTGACACCACACTCCGAGTGCCCTCACCTTCTCCCTGTAGGCTGTCTAGTCGTTGTTGGTAATCAAGCCCACTACTGTTGTGTCGTCTGCAAACTTGATGATTGAGTTGGAGGCGTGCATGGCCACGCAGTCATGGGTGAACAGGGAGTATAGGAAGGGGCTGATTACGCACCCTTGTGGGGCCCCAGTGTTGAGGGTCAGCGAATGTTGTTTACTACCTTCACTACCTGGGGGCGGCCCGTCAGAAAGTCCAGGACCCAACTGCACAGGGTGGGTTTGAGACCCAGAGCCTTCAGCTTGATGATGAGCTTGGAAGGTATTATGGTGTTGAATGCTGAGCTGTAGTCAATGAACAGCCTTCTTACATAGGTATTCCTTTTGTCCAGATGGGATAGGGCAGTGTGATGGCAATTGCGTCGTCTGTGGACCTGTTGGGGCAATATGCAAACTGAAGTGGGTCTAGGGTGGCCAGTAAGGTGGAGGTGATATGATCCCTAAATAGTCTCTCAAAGCATTTCATGATGACAGAAGTGAGTGCTACGGGGCAGATCATTTCGATCAGTTATCTTTGCATTCTTGGGTACAGGAACAATGGTAGCCATCTTGAAGCATGTGGGGACAACAGACTGGGATAGGGAGCGATTGAATATGTCCGTAAACACACAAGCCAGCTGGTCTGCGTATGTTTTGAGAACGCGGCTAGGGATGCTGTCTGGGCCAGCAGCCTTGCGAGGGTTAACACTTTTAAATGTTTTACTCACGTCAGCCACGGAGAAGGACGGGGGTGCAGTCCTTGTTAGTGGGCCGCGATGGTGGCACTGTATTATCCTCAATGTGGGCAAAGAAGGTGTTTAGTTTATCTGGAAGTGTGATGTCGGTGTCCGTGACGTGGCTGGATTTCTTTTTGTAGTCCGTAATTTCCTGTACACCCTGCCATGTACGTCTCATGCATGTCTGAGCTGTTGAATTGCGACTCTACCTTGTCTCTGTACTGGCATTTCACTTGTTTGTTTGCCTTGCGGAGGGAATAGCTACACTGTTTATATTCAGACATATTCCCAGACCTCTTTCCATAGTTAAATGCGGTGGATCGGGCTTTCAGTTTTGCGCGAATGCCGCCATCCATCCACGGTTTCTGGTCAGGGTAGGTTTTAATAGTCACAGTGGGTACAACATCTCCAATGCACTTCTTTATAAACGCACTCACCGAGTCTGCGTATAGGTCGATGTTGTTCTCTGAGGCTGACGGGCAGATATTCCAGTCCGCGTGATCAAAACAATATTGAAGCGTGGCTTCCGATTGGTTGGACCAGCGTTGAATGGTTCTCGTCAATGGTACATCATGTTTGAGTTTCTCCCTATAAGACGGAAGGAGCAAGATGGCGCCGTGGTCGGATTTGCTGAAAGGAGAACGGGGAGGGCTTTGTATGCATTGCGGAAGTTAGAGTAGCAGTGGTCGAGGGTATTGCACATGCGCATAGCACAATCAATGTGCTGGTAGAATTTAGGTAGCCTTGTTCTCAAATTTCCTTTGTTAAAATCCCCAGCTACAATAAATGCAGCCTCAGGATGTATGGTTTCCAGTTTGCATATAGTCCAGTGAAGTTCCTTGATGGCCGTCTTGGTGTCTACTTGAGGGGGAATGTACACAGCTGTGACTATAACTGATGAGAATTCTCTTGGTAGGTAAAATGGCTGGCACTTGATTATAAAGAATTCTAGATCGGGTGATCAAAAGGACTTAAGTTCCTGTATGTTGTTATGATTACACCATGAGTCGTTAATCCTAAAGCATACACCACCACCCTTCCTTTTCCCAGAGATGTGTTTATCTCTGTCGGCGCGATGCATGGAGAAGCCCGGTGGCTGAACCGATTCCAACAACATATCCCGAGAGTGCCATGTTTCCATGAAACAGAGAATTACCATCTCAGATGTCTCTCTGGAAGGCAACCCTTGCTCGAATTTCATCTACCTTGTTGTCAAGAGACTGGACATTGGCTAGTAGTATACTCAGGAGCGGTGTGCGATGTGCACGTTTACGGAGCCTGACAAAATGGGCGCTTCGTCTGTCCCTACTGCGGCGTCGTTGTTTTGGATCGCCTACTGGAATTAGATCCATTGTCCTGGGTGGTGGTCCGAACAGAGGATCCACTTCGGGAAAGTCGTATTCCTGGTCCTAATGTTATTAAGTTGACGTTACTCTTATATCCAATAGTTCTTCCCGGTTGTATGTAATAACACTTAAGATTTCCTGGGCTAACAATGTAAGAAATAATTCATAAAAAAACTAAATACTGCATAGTTTCCTAAGAACTCGAAGTGAGGCGACCATATCTGTCGGTTCACTACTGTGTTTGCACATGCTCAGGAGTGGGTCTCAGCAGCCATGTGACTAAAGAGAAGACAGGGGATGAGCACAACGACCCAGATCCACTCAGCCATTTAGTCAATCAGTCACTGAGCGGGAAGAGAAACAGAGAAACAGAGAAACAGAATCCTGTCCTTGTTGCCAACAGGAGACCATTTCTCTTCACTGTCTGTCAAAGCCTGTACAGACTCATCCTTTGACGCAATGGAAACAGGAGCAGCGAGCGAGCCACGGCACATGCAGATATATGCCTTGCAGGAGTACACTCCTCTGCTTTGAGGATGGTCCTCCACCATTACACCAACGCAATGTAATCTTTCTACCTCACGCTACAGGACAGGGTCAGGGAGTTTGACCACTCTGTCTGGAAGGGGTCCGTCAGTCCTTGGGTTCCCTCCTAAGGGTTCTCTTTGTGTTTTTGGTGAGGTTATTACAGTGTAATTGTCGGTTTAATGACTTTTGACAATTTAGGTTTCTAACTTACAATTACTTGAAGTCATTATGGAAGAAAAAGTACACTGTCTATGCTCAGAGACAAACAATAAAACCTTTCAGAAGTGGATTTATAATGTTGACACTTTCAGTTGCAAATCACATAAAAAGTGACACGCTATTGAGCAGCATCAGGAGTCAGTCTGGGAGGACTCACAGTAACGTGGCACAGAAGCCGGCCAGTGTAGGGAAGTTAGACACCCTATGCTCCAGATACACCCCTTCAAACACACACACACACACACACACACACACACACACACACACACACACACACACACACACACACACACACACACACACACACACACACACACACACACACACACACACACACACACACACACATACACACACACACACACACACTTCCTCCAGTTTTCAGTCTTCTGGGACTAGTTCATTGGAACTAAGCCTGGAACTGGTTCACACACACAGAGGAACATTTTCCTCCTTGACACCCAAACAGCTCTAACCCTCAACTGGGTGATTACTCTTTTGGTAATAGTAGGGAGAGGCAGCCATATAAAACATAATGTTGACCCCTAGTTATTAGAACAAACTGGACCAAAGATGAAAAACGGTTAATTCAATCTAAATCATACCACAAAAATACCCTATTTTCACAGATATACATTTTCACAATTCATCATGTTTGTTGCTGAGGCGTCCTATTTCAACGATCCCACCGTGCTCAAATTAAACCTAGCCTGCTCCAAGAATGTTATGAAAAAGTATTTTCATGCAGGGATTTGTCACCCATAAATTAATCCAGTCTGTGTCATCTGATGAAAGACAATCTGTGAAAGACTGATGTTATTTGTCTTGACCATTCAGAGCCACTGTTAAAATCTCTCCATCACATTCCTGTTCTCTGGCACCATCTCAGAGAGAAAGCGAGAAAGAGAGAGAGAGGGGGAGAGAGATAGTGAGGGCGAGAGAGAGAGAGAGAGAGAGAGAGAGAGAGAGAGAGAGAGAGAGAGAGGGAGGGAGGTAGAGGGAGAGAGAGCAAGAGTGAAAGAGAGATAGGGAAGGAGGGAGTGAAAGAGAGGGAGAAAAGGGAGGTTGAGGTAAACAAGCACCGGTGCATTCAGAGACTGCTGAAGAAGAGAGGCTTGGAGAGAGGTAACAGGCCTTACCGGGACGTCGATCTTGATGAGGGCGATGTCGGCCTTCTCGTCCACGTCTTTGATCTTGGCGTCGAAGGTAGCGCCACTCTTCAGCTCCACCTTCACCCGGTGCTTATTGGCCACCACGTGGGCGTTGGTCACGATCAGGCCGTCCTCTGACACCACAAAGCCAGAACCGCTGGCCACCGCCACCTCCCGCTTAGAGAATACCATCCTGGGAAGAGGACAGACAGGAGACAGAGGACAGAGACAGGAGACAGAGGGTGAGACAGGGAGACAGAGGGTGAGACAGAGAGACAGGGTGACAAAGGTGCGAGACAGAGAGACAGGGTGAAAAAGAGCGACACAGGGAAACGGGGAAACATCCTTCACCTAAAACTGTTCCACCTAAGACTGTTTGAAGTGCCTGCAACCAAGCTCTGTGATGTCCTGTAGTAGTAGAAGAATTTCAGAAAATCGGCCAAAGTACATGTTCTGCAATATCTGTAAATCCACATGTTCATGAGCAGTAGACTACATGGTATTGCAAAACATACTGTATACCATTTAGCCCAAAGCCCCTCTTAAAGATCCCTTGAACGAATAACCTGATGATGTGTTTATCAACAGGAGGGTGGGAGAATGTTTGTGTCTTCATAGCAACAGCAGGATCAACTTTGTAAACAACTTATACAAGGTCCTGAGTCAGGCAGACAACTATGTACACAGCTGTGAAAAACTATGTACACAGCTGTGACAGGCAGGATATCTGGTGGGAGATCTACAGTGTTTAATATAGGTCTATACTTGTCTAACACTCCATCCACTCCTATATACCTTAGAGTGAAATTGGTCACCTTCTTATCATAACTTTTACTGGGAAGAACCGCATGAGATACCAGTACCTGTTCTACTGTGGTCAGTGTGTGTGTGTGTGTGTGTGTGTGTGTGTGTGTGTGTGTGTGTGTGTGTGTGTGTGTGTGTGTGTGTGTGTGTGTGTGTGTGTGTGTGTGATGCAGAAAAGAGAGGTTCTTACTTGCGGTAGAGTTCAATATGAACCACAGCAGGAGCAATCTTCTCAACCACGTCAGCAATAAAGTTGTATCTGTGGCGCAGACTGTCTGGATTCTCCTGGCCTGGAAAACATCAAACACATACAGGGTTATATATTTGCCACAAGCCCCGAAATATTTCCAAATACTTCTGGGGAGGAAAAGGATTATTTTGGCTTGGACTGGAACAGTGGGCATATCTATCTGTATAAAATGTTTGCTCAAAGTCTGAGCATTATACTGTGCATGTATATATATATATATATATATATATATATATATATATATATATATATATATATATATATATATATATATATGTGGTTAACTTTGTTATATACTGCTCAAAAAAATAAAGGGAACACTTAAACAACACATCCTAGATCTGAATGAAAGAAATAATATTATTAAATACTTTTTTCTTTACATAGTTGAATGTGCTGACAACTAAATCACACAAAAAGAATCAATGGAAATCCAATTTATCAACCCATGGAGGTCTGGATTTGGAGTCACACTCAAAACTAAAGTGGAAAACCACACTACAGGCTGATCCAACTTTGATGTAATGTCCTTAAAACAAGTCAAAATGAGGCTCAGTAGTGTGTGTGGCCTCCACGTGCCTGTATGACCTCCCTACAACGCCTGGGCATGCTCCTGATGAGGTGGCGGATGGTCTCCTGAGGGATCTCCTCCCAGACCTGGACTAAAGCATCCGCCAACTCCTGGACAGTCTGTGGTGCAACGTGACGTTGGTGGATGGAGCGAGACATGATGTCCCAGATGTGCTCAATTGGATTCAGGTCTGGGGAACGGGCGGGCCAGTCCATAGCATCAATGCCTTCCTCTTGCAGGAACTGCTGACACACTCCAGCCACATGAGGTCTAGCATTGTCTTGCATTAGGAGGAACCCAGGGCCAACGGCACCAGCATATGGTCTCACAAGGGGTCTGAGGATCTCATCTCGGTACCTAATGGCAGTCAGGCTACCTCTGGCGAGCACATGGAGGGCTGTGCGGCCCCCCAAAGAAATGCCACCCCACACCATGACTGACCCACCGCCAAACCGGTCATGCTGGAGGATGTTGCAGGCAGCAGAACGTTCTCCACGGCGTCTCCAGACTCTGTCACGTCTGTCACGTGCTCAGTGTGAACCTGCTTTCATCTGTGAAGAGCACAGGGCGCCAGTGGCGAATTTGCCAATCTTGGTGTTCTCTGGCAAATGCCAAACGTCCTGCACGGTGTTGGGCTGTAAGCACAACCCCCACCTGTGGACATCGGGCCCTCATACCACCCTCATGGAGTCTGTTTCTGACCGTTTGAGCAGACACATGCATGCACATTTGTGGCCTGCTGGAGGTCATTTTGCAGGGCTCTGGCAGTGCTTCTCCTGCTCCTCCTTGCACAAAGGCGGAGGTAGAGGTCCTGCTGCTGGGTTGTTGCCCTCCTACGGCCTGTACTGGCCTGTCTCCTGGTAGCGCCTCCATGCTCTGGACACTACGCTGACAGACACAGCAAACCTTCTTGCCACAGCTCGCATTGATGTGCCATCCTGGATGAGCTGCACTTCCTGAGCCACTTGTGTGGGTTGTAGACTCCGTCTCATGCTACCACTAGAGTGAAAGCACCGCCAGCATTCAAAAGTGACCAAAACATCAGCCAGGAAGCATAGGAACTGAGAAGTGGTCTGTGGTTACCACCTGCAGAACCACTCCTTTATTGGGGGTGTCTTGCTTATTGCCTATAATTTCCACCTGTTGTCTATTCCATTTGCACAACAGCATGTGAAATGTATTGTCAATCAGTGTTGCTTCCTAAGTGGACAGTTTGATTTCACAGAAGTGTGATTGACTTGGAGTTACATTGTGTTGTTTAAGTGTTCCCTTTATTTTTTTGAGCAGTGTATATATATATACTACACTCTGTAAAGTCTACACCAGGTATTCCCAAACTCCCAGGGGTATGCGCAATACTATCCATTTATATTTTCCAACGGGGCTATACATCTGGGCGATTTTTTTTCCTCGCCTAAGTAGCCTTGTTTCACTGCCAAAAATTAAATTAAACCATCTAGTGTTCAGCAAAATAACAACACAATGTCAAATACAGGTAGCCTAATTAACATCCAATCACATTAACTGTTACTCTCTCGCGGGAATTCCACTAAGGGTCCGTATGTAGCCATACGTAGCTGCTGCTCATGTTGGTATCTGTACTGATGGTGCAAAATCCATGACAGGGAGACATAGTGGAGTGGTAACGCACGTGCAAGCAGTTGCTCCCGACGCCACTTGGGTACACTGCAGCATCCACCGAGAGGCTCTTGCTGCCAAGGGAATGCCTGACAGCTTGAAAGACGTTTTGGACACTACAGTGAAAATGGTTAACTTTGTTAAAGCAAGGCCCCTGAACTCTTGTGTATTTTCTGCATTATGCAATGATATGGGCAGCGACCATGTAACGCTTTACAACATACAGAAGTGCGCTGGTTATCAAGGGGCAAAGTATTGACATGTTTTTTTTTAAATTGAGAGACGAGCTTAAAGTTTTCTTTGCTGACCATCATTTTCACTTATCTGACCGCTTGCATGATGACGAGTTTCTCACATGGCTGGCCTATCTGGGTGATGTTTTTTCCTTGCCTGTATGATCTGAATCTAGGATTACAGGAACTCTCCGCAACTATATTCAATGTGCGGGACAAAATTGAGGCTATGATTAAGAAGTTGGAGCTCTTCTCTGTCTGCATTAACAAGGACAACACACAGGTCTTTCCATAATTGTGTGATTTTTTTGTGTGGAAATGAACTCAAGTTTACGGACAATGTCAAATGTGATATAGCGAAGCACCTGAGTGAGCTGGGTGCGCAATTACGCAGGTACTTTCCCGAAACGGATGACACAAACAACTGGATTCGTTATCCCTTTCATGCCCTGCCTCCAGTCCACTTACCGATATCTGAACAAGAGAGCCTCATCCAAATTGCAACAAGCAGTTCTGTGAAAATTGAATTTAATCAGAAGCCACTGCCAGATTTCTGGATTGGGCTACGCTCAGAGTATCCTGCCTTGGCAAATCTCGCTGTTAAGACACTGATGCCCTTTGCAACCACGTACCTGTGTGAGAGTGGATTCTCGGCCCTCACTAGCATGAAAATTAAATACAGTCACAGACTGCGTGTGGAAAATTAACTCAACATTGCGTAGTTATGTGCATCCTTTCAAGCACACCCTTCTCATTAACCTGTGGTGAGTTATTCACCGTTTTCAATGAACAAATAAGGTTTTATATGTAAGATGGTTAAATAAAGTCAAAATTATTGATTATTATTATATTATTATTTGTGCCCTGGTTCTATAAGAGCTCTTTATCACTCCCACAAGAAGGGTTGTGACAAAAACTCACACTCATTTTTATGTTTAATAAATGTATCATATAGTGTGTGTGTATGGCAGGTTTACAATGATGGCAAAAAACAACATTTGAGAGTACACTGACCCTGGTGCTAGAGGGGGTACACAGCTGGAGGTTGAATGTTTGAAGCGGTACGGGACTATAAAAAGTTTGGGAACCACTGTTCTACACCATACTCTTATAAAGGAGCTTTAAAGAGCACAGGGGACCTCCTATCATCACTATACTGTATAAACATAAGCATATTCTCTATTGATAACATCCAGATCGGTAGTGCGAGGGACAGAACTCAGCTGAATCTAAAAAAGGGAAATTGGAACATCTGCTTTGAGGCTCCGTATTGTACTGCATGGTCAGTCCAGCTGAAGATCTTCTGATCTCCTCACTGAGCTTATAAAACTCAGGAAGTGACTCAAATCTGAAGTTTTATAACCATAACACTTTATTTTACCAGGCGCAACCTTTGGTTACGGAACAGCTGCAGTGCGTGCAAAACATGTGCAATTACGCCTTCACCTCGTCCCTTTGGTTCTGTGTCGGTCCAGTCAAAGAATATCCCTAGGCCTATCCTCCATCTCCTCCCGCTAATAAATAGCATCTTTCCAACCCACCTCGCAAACTGACAAAATAGTTCTTATAGGTTGTGTGGTTTGGTCTCACACAACCTATGATAGGCAAAACAATAACTGGTGTTTCCCCCTTTTAACTTACATTCCAACAATAATGCACTGCAGATGGGCTGCTGAACCGGGCTGGGCTGAGCCCTCCCAATCACCCCAACCACAACATCATGGACATTCACAATGAGACCGGTGGAGGCTCCTCCTCAGAGGAAGGGGAGGACTATCCTCAGTGAATTTCATACAAATAAAAATGGTAAAACATTAAAAAACTTAGCATTTTTAGATAAAACTATACTAAATATATTCATGTCACCAAATAATTGATTAAGACACACTATTTTGCAAAGAAGGTCTACAGCAGCCTCAACAGCACTCTGTAGGGTAGCACCATGGTGTAGCCGGAGGACAGCTAGCTTCCTTCCTCCTCTGGATACATTGACTTCAATACAAAACCTAGGAGGCTCATGGTTCTCACCCCCTTCCATAGACTTACACAGTAATTATGAGAACTTCCGGAGGACGTCCTCCAACCTATCAGAGCTCTTGCAGCATGAACTGACATGTTGTCCAACCAATCAAAGGATCAGAGAATGAATCTAGTACTGAAAGCACACACTACAGCTAGCTAGCACTGCAGAGCATACAATGTGGTGAGTAGTTGATTCAAAGACAAAGAAAGACAGTAGTTGAACAGTTTGAAGAAATTAATTTCTTCCAAAATGCAAGAGAAGCAAGAGAGAAATTGTCATATTTTTTTCACTTTCATATTCACTTACTTAGCTAGAAAATGCAGCTAGCTAGTGTAGCCTACTGAAACAACTTTCTAAAAACAGAGGGACGCTATGTTAACTAGCTGGCTATGACTTTCCAACACAACACTGGAACTCTTCCAAGTCAAGGTAAGCTTTTGGTTTGACAAATGTACTGCCACCGGGGCCTGCCGATGTAACTGCTTACTGACTTAACACTAATGTTACTGCATGATTGTAGCAGGTTTACTAACGCGTTAGTTCTATTAGCTATGCTGACTATGATGTTACTTTAGCTAATACGGTGACAACGATGTAGGCTGTATGTAGCGGTTATGATACAGTTTGGCTTGGAAAGGTTTTTTCGCCTGGTCACATACAGCTGATGTGTTGTGCATTGAAGTCCACAAGCGAAGAGAAGAGGTGAGAAGAGGAGAGCGCATAGATGCCAAAAGGAACACATCGTAGCTGCTATGAAAGTGAACTGTGTTTACGTGTGATCAGGGGTGTATTCTTTCCGCCGATTCTGATGAAAAACTTTTCTTAAACGGAAGCAGATAGAACAAAACGGGGATAAACATACCTGAAATTGTCCGATAAGTTGCAAACTTCATTCATAGGCTAGGTTGTGGCAACCTCATGATAGGTATAGGGAAATTTCTAGTATCATTTAGTAGCCTAAACCCTATCACTGTTACATTGAACTGGGAGAATGGAATATGAATGACAGTCATCCAATATGCTGTAATAGAAATAAGGCCATGCTCATGAAAAAAATATATATCTTCCCTCATCTTAAAAGGCACTGACCGCCACTGAATGAGACCTATAACCATCTAGTCATACGTTTCCATTGAGCTCTTCTTTATTTTAACAAAAAGCTCTGCTTGGTTTGATGAAAAACTATCACAGTTTAGGATCTACTGTATCTTCAAAGGACGAAAGCCTCTAGGAGAACGCAGAGAGAAATGGAAACATTCATGGCAAGAGAATCATATTGCACTATTAAGGCGCTAAGCTGCTAAAAAAATCATTTTACAGAGACAGATTACATTCTGATAAGGTCTTCAGTTCCTGTATTATAAATTCCAGTCACAGTGCGGGATGCCAAGGCATTCTTCTTGCTCTGCATCATACACTGAACAAAACTATAAACGCAACATGTAACAATTTCAAAGATTTTACTGAGTTACAGTTCATATAATGAAAACAGTCAATTTAAATAAATGAATTAATCCCTAATCTATGGATTTCACATGACTGGGAATACAGATATGCATCTGTTGGTTACAGATACCTTTATAAAAAAGGTATGGTCGTGGATCAGAAAACCAGTCAGTATCTGGTGTGACCACCATTTGCCTCATGTAGTGCGACACATCTCCTTCGCATAGAGTTGTTCAGGCTGTTGATTGTGGCCCGTGGAATATTGTCCCACTTCTCTTCAATGGCTGTATGAAGTTTCTGGATATTGGTGGGAACTGGAACACGCTGTCGTACACGTCGATCCAGAGCATCCCAAACTTGCTCAATGGGTGACATGTCTGGTGAGTATGCAGGCCATGGAAGAACTGGGCCATTTTCAGCTTCCAGAAATTGTGTACAGATCCTTGTGACATGGGGCCGTGCATTATCGTGCTGAAACATGAGGTGATGGCGGCGGATGAATGGCACGACAATGGGCCTCAGGATCTCATCACGGTATCTTTGTGCATTCAAATTGCCATCGCTAAAATGCAATTGTGTTCGTTGTCAGCCCATACCACAACCCAACCGCCACCATGTTCACAACGTTGACATCAGCGAACCGCTTGCCCACACGACGCCAAACACGCTGTTTGCCATCTGCCCGGTACAGTTGAAACCGGGATTCATCCATGAAGAGCACACTTTTCCAGCGTGACAGTGGCGAAGGGGAGCATTTGCCCACTGAAGTTTTTTACGATGCTGAACTGCAGTCAGGTTAAGACCCTGGTGAGGATAACGAGCACGCAGATGAGCTTCCCTGAGACGGTATCTGACAGTTAGTGCAGAAATTATTCCGTTGTGCAGCCCCACAGTTTCATCAGCTGTCCGGGTGCCTGGTCTCAGACGATCTTGCAGGTGAAGAAGCCGAATGTGGAGGTCCTGGTATGGTTTGGTCTGCGGTTGTGAGGACGGTTGGACATTCTGCCAAGTTCTCTAAAACAATGTTGGAGGCGGCTTATGGTAGAGAAATTAACATTATATTCTCTGGCATCAGATCTGGTGGACATTCCTGCAGTCAGCATGCCAAGTGCACGCTCCCTCAAAACTTGAGACATCTGTGGCATTGTGTTGTGTGACAATTTTAGAGGGGCATTTTATTGTGCCCAGCACAAGGTTGCAACTCTGTAATGATCATGCTGTTAAATCAGCTTCTTGATACGCCACACCTGTCAGGTGGACGGATTATCTTGGCGAAGGAGAAATGCTCACTAACAGGGATGTACAAATCATTTTTGCAAAATAAGCTTTTTGTGTGTATGGAAAATGTCTGGGATCTTTAATTTCACCTTATGAAACATGGGAGCAACACTTTACATGTTGCATTTAGATTTTTGTTCAGTATCCAACAGGTTATGACAGCCTAGTCTGTGTTTGTTTCATTAATATTATCTAAGGCTATAAGGACTTTCACAGACCTCAAACCACCCAGAGAAGTGGATTGTGGGATGTGCTTGAGCACAGCAGGCTATATGTCTCCAGATCCAGCCTCCACCATCATGACTAGTCAACTTCTATGTAAAAATTATTTCATCGTGTTGCCGAAAAGAGTGAGAGAGGAGAGAGTTCACTTGACCTGACCTGCATACAGAGACATGCACTCAGACATGCCATGTAAAATGGCTTTCAATCAAATCACATACAAATACTTCAGCTTTGATAAAAGGTCAAAAGATCAGTTGTAAATTGAGGACTCTATCTTTCTTAATCACTATCAGTCACACCATCTATTTTGTGCACTGAAAGCCTATAGCATGATTGAACAGAGACACACAGGCACACACAGGCACACACACATGCACGCACAAATACACACACACAAACAAACACACACCCCAATTGAAATTGTATCACGTGGAGCGAGAAAATAATAGCCCTCTAACCTTACAGATGTTTCTCTGCCAAGTGGATCTCCTGATTATGGGGCCTGCCATGGCCTGTCTGTCTATGCTTACCCACTGCTGGTTTCCTGATGAGTCCATCAGCTATATGACAAAGGGGTGCTTGGCTTGACTGGCTGTCAGGCTGCTTTGGCCCCTCTCACAATCTGAAGTGAGTACATAGAGAGAGACACAGAGGCTGGCAGGAAGTGTTGTGTCTTAATACTGTAAACATGGTCAAAGACAACTGTGTGGAATAGATCTTCCTCGATAGGTTCTTCTTCATTTGACTACAGCAACAGTTTTGCATGATTGAGGGGTTTCTTGCAGAATCTGTGAGTCCAATTAAATACTTGAGGATTTAGACCAGGCTACCACGTTTCAGAATATATCACAACCTCTGGTGGGCTAGTGCCCTGGTCTTAGCAACAATGTCTGTCAACCACCCAGCCCTGCCCTCTCATGTGACAAGCGTGTCCATGTTTGCCCATGGGCATTTTAATCAGGCATCCACTGTTATTCCTATGGTGCTGTTGACATCAGTTGCTTAGGAGTTCTTCCATGCTACCCTCTCTCCCTCTATTGAAGGCACTGGGTGGCAATGGGTTGCAGACTGGACCCTCTGACTACCACACGCGCACACACACACACACACACACACACACACACACACACACACACACACACACACACACACACACACACACACACACACACACACACACACACACACATTGACTCTGTCTCATCCAATATTATGTTGGACGTCTTGACGTTGCCAAGGCTCAACCCCAGACTTCAAGTGAGTTTATGTGAGTGTGTTTGTGCACCTTGGCTGCCGTGCTCACCACTAAACTAATGTTTACCCTGTTGTGAGCTCTTTACATTTGAAAGGGTATGGAAAAAACAACCATCGACGCAATGTTTGCACGTGTCTGAGCGATGGTCAAATCCAATCATGTAAACAACAGGTGTAGATTAACAGTGAAATGCTTACTTACAGGCATTTCAATAATACAGAGAGAAAATCTTTAAAATAATGGCTTGGGGGTAGAAGCTGTTAAGGAGCCTTTTGGACCTAGAAGGTGCTCTGGTATGGAGGTCCTGGATGGCAGGAAGCTTGGCCCCAATGATGTACTGGGTCGTACGGATTACCCTCCGTAGCGCCTTGTGGTCGGATGCCGAACAGTTGCCATACCAGGCGGTGATGCAGCCAGTCAAGATGCTCTCAATTGTGCAGCAGTATAACTTTTTGAGGATCTGAGGGACAACGCCAAATCTTTTCATCCTCCTGAGGGGAAAGAGGTGTTGGTGTGTGTGGACCATGTTAATTCCTTAGTGACACTGAGGAACTTGAAGCTCTCGGCCCGCTCCACTACAGCCCTGTTGATATGGATGGGGGCATGCTCGGCCCTGCATTTCCTGTACTCCACGATCAGTTGCTTTGTCTTGCTAACGTTGAGGGAGAAGTTGTTGTCCTGGCACCACACTGCCCAGTCTCAGGCTTTCTCCCTGTACGCTGTCTCATTGTAGTCGGTGATCAGGCCTACCACCATCGTGTCGTCAGCAAATGGTGTTGGAGTCGTGCGCGGTGTTGTCTCAAATTTCATTTGAACCTCTCCAGCAACAAAACATCTTATTGTTAGAGATTTCATTCACCCTTCTTTCCATTCAAAAGGTATTAAGACACCATTCCATCCACTTTCTACTGGCAGAGTTTAGTTGATTTTATATCCATGCCTGTCAATCACACATATACAGTATATATGGAACAAGTCACCTCATGACGAAGCAGGTCTACAAAACATGGCTCAATGACTGTAGAGTTTGACCTAGATCTTGATCTGTTTAGAAGTTATACAATCGACTGACTTCATGAGGTCCAGATGCTATGATTTCATAGGTTGGAGCAGCTCATGTAATGGCTTTATGATTGCGAGTCCTACCATATCTTTGGCTTGGCTGAAACTCCTAGAAACCTCACTCAGTGCTGAGCGATCCTGTCCTCAGTTATTGAGTGAAACAGCTATTTTTGAGGTATCAAGGTAAGCCAGTCCTCTGACCTGAAGGTGCTAAACAGAGTCCCAAAATCTGGAAAGGAGTTTTGTGTTCAAAAGTTGGGAGAGGGAGGAGGAGGAGGAAGAAGAGGAGGAGAAAAATGAGGGAGTGATGAGTGGGTAGCAGGAGTTGGATACTCAAAAGGGTTCTACCTGGAACCAAAAAGGGTTATTCAATGGGGTCTCCTATTGAGTCACCCGATGGAACCCTTTTTGGTTCTAGATAGCACCTTATTTCCAAGAGTGTACTGTAGCAGAAAGCTAACTGGCACAGAATGATCCAGGTGTGAATGGTGTGTACATAGCTGTGTGTGTGTGTGTGTGTGTGTGTGTGCGTGTGTGTGTGTGTGTGTGTGTGTGTGTGTGTGTGTTTTCAATGTGTACCTTGAGGCCAAGCATCACAACTATACACATCCTAGAAGCAGAAAGACAACATTTATTTACACTGCATACACCAAGTTCCCAAGAAAGCCTTGTTAGATTTCAACAGATTTTGACCCTGTGTCAATAGTTAGTTAAGACAGAAAGTTACTTCACGCAAAAACTAAAGTAGGGCAGTTGGTTGGGGTGGATGGGTAGACGTATCATGTAAACGTCTTGCATCCCAAGGGTTCCGTGTTCAAATCTTGTCAGGACAATTTTAGCAACTTTGCAACTACTTACTACTTTGCAACTAGCATGTTGGCTAAGCCTTAACATAATTCCTAACCTTAACCGCTAACCTCAACCCCTAACCTAGTTAACGTTAACCAATAGATAGACAACGTTAGCGTTAGCCACTTAGCCACCTAGATAACGTTAGCTACAACAAATTAGAATTAGCAACATATCATACATTTTACAAATGTGTAACATATTGTAAGAATTGCAATTCGTAACATATCATACGACATGGATGATGGACGTTCACAGATGAATACATACTATACGAAATGTAACATATCATACTAAATGCAGTGTCCCAGATGTATGTTTACTATGTTCAGGTCGGCATGTCAAAATAACATGGACAGGGAAGAAAACCTAAACAGCCACGAAGGCACACCATTGAAATGTCAATCAAACTACAAGTAAAATGTGTTATTAACCAACAAATTAAGTATCTCCCTGTGAAAAACATGTATGACACAAAATCTCTATCTGGTTTAACCGTAGGCTACTGGTAAATGTGTTGGGTATGATTGTTATACATGTTGGCACATACTGGCTCTACCACTGTGCTAGGGAACAGTAAAACATATCCATTTGAACTCGGTAACGTTATTTCGGGAGATGGGATGTATAATTGAGCAAACAATTATGACATTTCAACGCAGACCAATTCAATGGATAATATTTTTTCATTTTTTTTCTACACCTTTTATGCATTATGGTTTTACGCACAATATTGCACTTGCTGAGGCTTTTAACAAGACAACCAGTAATTTGTTATACATTATGTTGAATTCCAATACCTTTGCCACAGGTTCCTCTCTGTATGAAGATGACCGGTGGCTGCTGCAGCTTCAGAGCCCGGTTACTCACTCTCTTCAGTTCGCAGATGTTTTGGTAGGACACCCCGTCACTGCCGCACACCGGGTCCGAACCTTTGCAGACGCACACACCGCTTTTGCCCCGACGCCTCACAGTGGCGGACACCCCAATGCCGTCCGTTATCGAGCATTCCATGCCCTCTCCGCACTCCGGGTCCCCTAATCTCCCTGTGCCGCCGCATGCCTCACCCTCTTCGGACGCACAGACCGGACAACAGTCGCATTGGTCAAGTATGTCGCCGGCCATGCAGTCCGCAGGGATCGGGGGACATAGAGATTTGTCACATTTATCTGGACAGCCGATGACATATCGCTTGGTTCTTGCCTCGCAAACTAAAGGAGCAAGGAGAAAAGTTGCGCAGATGACCGACCAAAACATTGTTAAATATTCAATTGAAAAACTATGCAATGTTGTCAAAAAACGAATTTTCAAACGTTTCTACAAAAATGTTTTATCTGCATAAATAATAAACGTTGCATAAATGTGAGTCGCTTTTCACTAAACTGTGCTTCGTTGGTCTACTGCTGTCAGACAACAAAGCTGCTGTAACTCCCTTTGTGATGTTGCAGAGTTTATAAAGGCAACAACACGTTGTAGCAATATAAACAAGACAGGCGATGGGTGGGCTCTACTGACGTGCAGAGGGTTCAGTACATATGCCTCCTCCACCCGCCCTGTTCCTGAGGCTATGTCAGAGCATCAGAATGTACCCTGAGTTCATTTCAAACTGATCATACATTGCTTCATTCAGTTGTTCAAAGAAAAAATGGAAATACACTTTTGCTCTTATAGTAGCATCGCCTACCCATTACTTTCCACTGCATATAACTGAGTTGTATAGATTCAATTACTGCACTGGACTAGGCCAAATTATTGTTGGGGAAATTCAAAGATGCCCAAAGCAATTGCATGCTCTTTGATCATTGATTTTTCCTTTGCCAGACTATCAATGTTCAACAATCTGGTTACGTAAAACAAAAGCCACTATAGATGCTTGGTGCAGTGTAAAACAAATGATAGAATCCTCAGAAGTTGAATTTACAGCCGGGAAAGTGATGAAGAGAAAGCAAAGGTTATCATAGTTCAGTTCAAAGATTTGGGGTTGCAGTCGTTGATTTGTTGATGGTCTGGGTCTGGGTAAGGGCCAGGCATACGCCTACAGCATGTTACGTCCTTTAATGTTATTGCATGATTCTGAGAACCCTAATCTCTACGTCAGTATTCCATGGCATCGTACTGGAATCCAAAAGCAAATATAATCACATCCATGTGCTGTTTGGAATGGGTTGATCGAATACCCCAAAATCCTAATGCACTTTAAACGACAGATGCTTGCAATGGTCTATGAAGAGTTTCTCTCTCACAATGCATCATTTCCAAGGGTGCTGTGAGCCTAACTCTGGTTTTGTGTTTGTTGCTATTACCACTCTCATTGCGACTAAATGGGATACAGTTTTTGCCAGATTACAATTTATTTAGCAGGTTAGAAGAATTTACGCAGCAGGTTAGGATAATTATGGTAGCACGTTAGGAGAATTAGGTTAAGGTTAGGAAATGGGTTAGGGTTAGCAAAAATGTTTAAACTTTTGATATTCATTTGACAAAAGCTGTATTCTTTCTAGCCATGACCGAGGCTTTTAGTATGATTGCCAACTTTTTTTTTTGTTTAACCATTATTTAACTAGACAAGTTATTAAGAACAAATTCTTATTTACAATGACAGCCTAGGAACAGCCTTGTTCAGGGGCAGAACAACAGATTTTTAGCTCAGGGATTTGATCTAGAAAGCTTTTGGTTACTGGCCCAACGCTCTAACCACTAGGCTACCTGCCGCCCCAAGGCAACAGGAACAACAGTGAACGGGAACAGGAACACCAAGAGCTCGCTCATGTTGGTTTAAGTGACGACAGCTACAGTGAATGTAACACTAACTCCCAGGCAGTTATGCTGGAGAAACCGCCCACTCTTCACTTTTCTCATAGCCACTTGGAGTGAGAGCGTTGGGAGTGTTTGGGAGCTGTGTTGATCACTTGTAGGATATGAATAACTAAATAGAAAAATATGAATTATAATTTTGTTATAAATCTAATCTGACAGATTGTGACAGGAAATTGTCAAGTATGATCACAATTAGATTCTCGAGGATGCCACTACAGAAAACAACTAACATCAACGAGTGTCAGAGTTGACTGAATCGGAGCGTCCTATAGGGCCTAGCTTAAGAGAACTCACACAGTGCTGCTGGTCTGAGAACAGTGATTCTGACCCACTGGCATGTTCAGGGATCGTTTATGGGACCCTCGACATCTCATCACAGTTTACAATGTGAGTGATGCTGGAGGGGAGTCAAACAGAGCTCCGGGAAACATCCTCCACTCCTCTCTATCCCCCTCTCCATCCCCTCATCCATGTCTTCCGAACCTGGCTGTTCCAGCACGTATGAGTCACGCCCGCTCGCCTTTCACAGCCCCATCATCAACACATAGACACACTCCAAATGGCCCACAAAACGAATGAGTCTCAACCCATTCCCATCAGCACAGCTCTGCTCTATTCGTGGTTTTGGCTACCACCAGCAGAAACATTACTTTACTGTAGCTTATGTAATACTGTGGATGTTGATAAGTAAGAACGTTTGTGTTCATTGGAGGGACAAGACACTATGAATGTCTTATATCAGCCAGGGGGAGGTCATTTCAGCATGGTTAAATTGCAATGCTCTATGATTAAGTAATAAGGCCAGAGGGGGGTGGTATATGGCCAATATACCACGGCTTTCAGCCAATCAGCATTCAGGGCTCGAACCACCCAGTTTATAATGATATTTCTGCCAGCCGAAACACCACAAGCAGAACAAGCAGGTTTTTGACTTGAAGTATTTGGTATTTTATTAGGATCCCCAATAGCTGTTGCAAAAACAGCAGCTACTCTTCCTGGGGTCCACACAAAACATGAAACATAATACAGAACATCATTAGACAAGAACAGCTCAAGGACAGAACTACATACACTTTTAAAAAGGCACACGTAGCCTACATATCAATACATACACACAAACTATCTAGGTCAAATAGGGGAGAGGTGTTGTGCCGCGAGGTGTTGCTTTATCTGTTTTTTGAAACCAGGTTTGCTGTTTATTTGAGCAATATAAGATGGAAGGAAGTTCCATGCAATAAGGGCTCTAAATAATACTGTACATTTTCTTGAATTTGTTCTGGATTTGGGGACTGTGAAAAGACCCCTGGTGGCATGTCTGGTGGGATAAGTGTGTGTGTCAGAGCTGTGTGTAAGTTGATTATGCAAACAATTTTGGATTTTCAACACAATGTTTCTTATAAAAAGAAGAAGTGAGGCAGTCTGTCTCTCCTCAACTCTTAGCCAAGAGAGACTGGCATGCATAGTATTAATATTTTCCCTCTGATTACAATGAAGAGCAAAACGTGCCGCTCTGTTCTGGGCCAGCTGCAGCTTAACTAGGTCTTTCCTTGCAGCACTGGACCAGACGACTGGACAATAATCAAGATTAGACAAAACTAGAGCCTGCAGAACTTGCTTTTTGGAGTGTGGTGTCAAAACAAGTTATCTCGTTCCCCACCCTTGTCCAGGACATATCCTGTTCATCCTCCACGTTCCTGGTGCATGCCATACTGCTGCCAGTGCTAAAGTACATCCCCATTACACATTCCTGGTGCATGCCATGCTGCTGCCAGTGCTAAAGTACATCCCCATTACACGTTCCTGGTGCATGCCATGCTGCTGCCAGTGCTAAAGTACATCCCCATTACAGCTGAGAAACAAGAACCAGCAGCAGTTTGAGGGAGAAAGATCTACAGTACAGTAATACTGCAGCCCACAGGTGCTGGATGTCAAAGAAAGCCACATTAGCCACAAGAGACAATGTTCTTTACTTGATTCAAATCTGACCACAACACTCCTAATCGTCATTGTCCTGTCCCCAAAATATATTGGCAGTGGTTGGGGGTGTTGTTTAACCACAGCTGGCTGTAGAGAGCCATCTTTCTGTGGGAACACATTGTCCTTTATCCTGAACCGTACTAGTGGGCAAAAGATCCAGCTGAGCTCTACCATTTATCTTATTAGGTGCTGAAGTGTTGCTGGTCCATTAAATTGATTAAGAAACTTCTACCAAGTGCTGACGAAGCAAGTGTAATTCTTTGTTATGGAAGTGAGTCTAAAGTTTTACAGGGAGACAGCAGTGCAGTTGGAAGTTTATAGGTCTGTGTTGGTGCATAGAGTAGACAGTTGGTTCCAAAGCCAGAGTTGGAACTCTGTGAGCCAGAGTTTCTTAGTCATTTAGCAGACACTCTTAGCCAAAGCAATTAGGGTTAAGTGCCTTGCTCATGGGCACAAAATGATTTTTCACTTAGTTGACTCTGGGATTCAAACCAGTGACCTTTTGTTTACTGGTCGAAAGCTCTTAACCACTAGGCTACCTGTCACCCGCTAGGTTACCTGCCAACCGCTAGGCTAACTACCCACCCACTAGGCTACCTGCCACCTGCTGGGCTACCTGCCACCCGCTAGGCTAACTACCCGCAAGGCTAACTACCCACCCGCTAGGCTAACTACCCACCCGCTAGGCTACCTGACATTGTTGCCAAACTTACATCATCTCTTGTAACATTTATTGTTCACTTTCAATTTAATCTGGGAGTGCTTATTATTTTTACAGCAGGAAATAAATAATACACGTGGGGGGAATTAAGTTAATTGCAGCAATGCAATGACAGAGTGGAGAGCTTACCATTTCAGGATAATTGAACTACTCTGTTTTGTTTTATACATTATTTTGGTGGTGGGAGATTTGGGCTGTTTGTGTCTTTCTCCTAATTTGAACCATGGGAGATGTGAAAAAAGAAACTGGAAGCCAGGCATGCAAAGCAGTGATTGGTTGAGCAGGAAACGTCTAATAATAATTATGATAATAATAACACATTTGTTTTATATAGTGCTTATCAAGGATCCACAGTTGCTTATGTCACATATACTGTAATGCATGGAGTTTCTCAGAACCAGTCTAATGCATATATTTCTGCAAAAGATGTAGAAGTATATCTATAATATTTAGTTGCACTTTTGCACCATTACATTGGAACACACACACACGCACACACACACACACACACACACACACACACACACACACACACACACACACACACACACACACACACACACACACACACACACACACACACACACACACACACACACACAAATAACTTTGTGGTTACTTAACATATTCTGGCACCGCGATGAATCGATGAGGGAGGGAGGGAAGAAGAGAAGCTTGCTCTGTTCTCTGGCTGTGCAGACGTTAGGCTCCAACCACTCCCTCAGTGAGATCTCCATTAGGCACCCAGAACCAGTGTGGAGAAAGCCTCAGCACCCCAGAAAAATGAGGATGATCTAGAGCTGGACCCAGCCATTCATAGGCACTGGGTTGGACCATGGAGGCTCTGCTGTGGTTACAGAGTTCTTCCAGCTGTTTATGTTATCCTCAACTCACTTAGAGGCCTCCGTTAGGGGCCATGTCATCATTGCTGACATCATCACTCCCCGGCACAGGCCCTGGGATCAGAACACACCTGATGCGTACAACTGACCCTGACAGCCAAGGGCCAGCAGAACAGACCTGGGATCAGTGGTCAGAGATCTGCGGTCTTCACAGCATCATTACACAGTGGTGTCCAGCCTGCATGTCTAGGTCCCTAGTTCCCCATGTCCTGACCAAGGTCAACTGTACTCATTGCAGTCATCAATATAGATAGATTTCCCAGAGGGTTCTTTCCAGTTTGTGTTCTTTAGAGTGACACTATCTGGCAAGCACATCGTTCTCAATACAAGCCCATTAAGTGTGAACTTACAAGTTCTAATGAAGCACTACGAATGTCCCTTTGAATCAAAGTCAGAGTTATTCAAACTTGAACTCAACAATGGAGACAGATTCCAATTGTTGGGTCCTGAATCTAATTTGCTGCAACAACAAGCACTGGCTGAACTCATTCCCTCCCAGTAACATCCAAACTCTCGGAAACCCGTTCCAATACGTTTAAGCAGTTTGTTATTTCTGTGTTTTTATTGGAAGTATGTTCGTTTAATGAGACTCAAATGGGAGCAGAGGAGTGCCATTTTGTTCCCAATCCAAACAAGAGCTTTAGAGCAGGATTTCTTTCCTTATACCTATGCATCATAACATTGTGACCATGAGTCATGCCTGGCCTGCTCCGAGGGCACAATGTATTCCAGCTGGTTTTTCCTACGAGAAACCAGGGGCCTCTCAGTCACAACAGATAGCTCTCGCCAACTGCTCAGTGTGAGGGACAGACCATCTCCAGGTTTAGGCAGAGTTTTGTGGGCTACTTTCCCTTAGATCTCTATGGGCCCTTGTCAAACTATATATTTTTATTTTTTTATTTTTTATTTAACCTTTATTTAACTAGGCAAGTCAGTTGAGAACAAATTCTTATTTACAATGACAGCCTAGGAACAACTGCCATGTTCAGGGGAAGAACAACATATTTTTACCTTGTCAGCTCAGGGATTTGATCAAGCAACCTTTCAGTTACTGGCCCAACGCTCTAACCACTAGGCTACCTGCCACCGCGAATAGGCTGCCATTTTGGATGCAACCTTAGGGGTATGATGACGCTGTGATCCTTCATACTGATGGGATTCACATTAAGACCACAGTGTGTAGTTCAGAAGACCAAACAGTGGTGAATGAGATAGATATTTACTAAATATTTAGATGTATTCACTCTCTATGGGGTCGGTAGAAAGCGTATTTTTCCGGTTTTCAGGGATACAGTATTTTCAACCTAACTTCCGTTTCCCCTGAAAAACGGATGTGGGGACGCCACTCAGGATTTTTTTTAAATATATTTTTTTACGCCCGTTACTTTAGGTTAAGATGTATTAATAATACTAATATTTCCAATTGACAGTAAACCTCTATCAACCATCTGTTGACCATAGATGCCTATAAACAATGCCAATAGATGGCGCTAGAACCCTGCTTTGCCGGGTTCTTTCCTATGGTCTTACCAGGCCTTGAAGTGGCAACTTAATGCTGTAAATTGGTGACACCTCTAAATGCAATCTAGTTACATGCTGGAAAACGTGGGGTTACAAAAGAACATAGCAGACATTGTATTGAATGGAATAAAAATATTTGATCAAATAAGGACTTGTAGTTATTTCCTTCAGCAGTACATAGTGTCAATCTACAGCCAACACAAAAATGACATTATTTACATGATTTGAGTCAAATCAAACATGAAGCAAAAAGTCACACCAACTTGAATCCATTGATTTATTTTCAAACTCCACTTAATAAATAATGCACACGATTTAAGAACATCAGGTACACAATTAAAAGGGTCAAAATAGCTTCTTGTTTTTTTTCCTCTATAGAAAGAACGCAGGCACTTTAGCAGCTATTACAGTAAGAGTTGTGCAACACAGTAAAAACAGGAAGAGCACACAGCTGAGGCCAAAGGTCAAACCCTCCTCCTGTCTTCCACCATATTGTCAACGCAGGTACCCTATGTCTCCCCCACAGACACACAAACAAACAGTCACAGCATTGAGAAAAGTAGTACAGTACTCATACAGTAGAAAAGAGAAGAGGACGTCAAAGGAACACCCATAAAACAGATCAAGTGTAGCAGGCAGATTATCTGCCCACATTGTATCCACAAAGTGCCAGTTGAAAGGCCCTACCCACAGGCCTATAGATGTATTGTACTGTACTATGCATATCTGTCCTCCTGGGGGAGAAGTCACTATACAAATGCATGCTAACGTTGACAGGCACATAACATTACAGTGCAGGACTTAAATTTGGCAAAACACATAGGTGTGACAGTGTCTGTGTGTGTGTGTGTGTGTGTGTGTGTGTGTGTGTGTGTGTGTGTGTGTGTGTGTGTGTGTGTGTGTGTGTGTGTGTGTGACTGATTGAGAGAGAAAGAGAAAGTCTGAACGAACACAACAGGTGTAACTTTCATTAGAACATAAGGACTCAAAGCATTTCTAAAGGATTACTAAAAACATAAATATACACAAGACCCACTCACTCCAAAAAACACCTGAAAGTAAGAATGGTACACGGAATTTCAACAGGTTATTTTTAAGATTTTGGTTTCATATTTCATTAGGTGCTTCCATAACGGCATGCTTTGGATAAAAACTAAATGGTCAGCTTAAAAGCAAATATATCTAACATCTTAAAAGTACATACAAATCTAAACCATTGTGTGTATGAGTGGGGTTGTCTCATTGTCGACAGTTACAACTTTTTCGTTTACATAACTATCAATAAAAATAACATCTAGCGCCTCTTTAAATTAGGCCCAACAACCCTGATAACAGTAAATCACGTGACGTCAGGGAGAAGGTGGAGAAGGTGGAGAAACGTGAGCAGTGAGTTTCTCAGCAGAGTAAGCCAAATCAGTAACCTCTTTAGATAATGGACAGGGGATGATGTTATTGAATCATACCACACAATGCCAACACCAAGAGAGAAAGAGCAACACCCAACAGAAATATCAACAATGAAAGAGAAAGAGCAACACCCAACAGAAATACCAACAACGAAAGAGACTGAACTAAAACCAAACACCTGACGAGGTCTCCTTGCCCTGACACATCACGCCATTGGCTGTGTTAAGAGAAGCTCTCGATACAGGGGTAGAGTAGACGATCACCAATCACAACCAGGGACCACTTCTTGTCTTCCTGAGGGCCAGGTTGGCTCTGATTGGTTCAGCTCCATTTTTTGGTCACTTTTGATTGGCTTTCCGTTTGTCGTTGGTGATAACTGTCCAGTCCCCTTTGTGTCAGTGTGAATCCACCTGCATCCACATCCAATGAGCAGGTTCTGTGCATGGGGAGTGAAGGACAGGTGGTGGAGGAAATGGGGGAGTGGGGTTATGGGTGAGAGCTTGCGGTGTCCTGTGAGGCAGGGGTTAGGGGTCAAAGTTCAGGGGTTAGACTAGAGGCTCACACCTGGCTGACATGCAGGTCTGAGTCCTCGAAGCTGAGGGTGGAGATTTCCGGTTGGTCGCCCTCTACTTCGCTGCGCCGTCTCCATGGCGACAGGTCCTCCCGGTCGGCGTTGGTGTGGTACAGGGACGAGGTGCTCACTTGGACAGGCGGGGGGTCTCCTGGAGGGAGAGGCGGGAGCGGGGTGGTGGTGGTGCCCCCGGGTGGCCTCGCCAGGGCAGCAGGCCCATGAAGTCCTGGCTGTCCCAGGTAAGGGCCCGGGCCCCCCTGGGGCTGGGGGTAGGGTAGCTCTGCCTGGATGGGCGAGCGAGGGGCGGGGGGTCCCCCGTGGTTGCTGCTGCAGTAGAAGCTGGAAGGGATGCTGGTGGTAGAGTGGTCGCTGTGCTCCTGCATAGTGTAGGAGAGGGAGGGGTTGAGGGAACGGACGGAGGAGGGGGACAAAGTCATTCAGATTCAGAAGCACTGGACGCAGGGGACTCAGTCAGGTCAGTCACAGTGCTGTAGTGAGGGCAGTGGCACAGGGTGGCAGGGCAGGGCAGGGCAGCAGCAGCAGTAGTAGTAGTAGTAGTAGTAGTAGTAATAGTACAGTGGTGCTGGTGCAAAGGGTTACAGTAGTGGAAGCAGGAGTGAAACAAAGGCAGCAGATGTAGTTGGAGGAAGAGGAAGCAGAATAGCAGCAGCAGCAGAAGGGATGGTACAGTAGAGCTCACTTGGGGAATGTTAGTAACTCACTGTCACATTTTAATCTCTGAAAAACACGACAGGGAGAAAAGACACAACAACGAAAACAGACGCCCAAAAGTTAGTGAAAAGATGACCAGTTACAGCGAGCGAAAAAACTGTTTAGGAGTATCTAGTTTTAGCAAGGGCGTGGAAATATTAGATGATGAGGAAGTGATAGATGGAAAAAGTGACACAGCACGAGAATCCAGGAAAAATGGGCAGAGGGATGACATTTAGAATAGATGAGTAGAGCTCGGAGAACATAATTATGTGTTGAAGGGGTGGGGTGCATGAGGACATGTTGACATGAAATCACAGTATTACTGGGTCATTAGAGAACATGAGAGGCTTCAAACTACTAGACATCACAGGAGGCTGGTGGCACCTTAAATGGGGAGCACGGGCTCATAGTAATGACTGGGACGGAATCAATGGAATCGAACTCCATGTGGTTTCCATGTGTTTGTTGCAATTCTATTCACTTCATTTCAGCCAATACTATGAGCCGTCCTCCCCTTAGCAGCCAGTGCTAGTAACAAGAGACTCTAAAATCAATGTGGCAATGTTAAAAAGTCTCAAAGTTGGCAAGTGTAAGATGTTGAAGCCAATGAATGAATGAATGAATGAAGATATAAGATATAGATTGCTGTGTGTGTTTCTAGGAGAGGTGGGGGAACATGCAGCACCAGACCTAGCTAGCAGCTACCAGACCTAGCTAGCAGCTACCAGACCTAGCTAGCAGCTACCAGACCTAGCTAGCAGCTACGAGACCTAGCTAGCAACTACCAAACCTAGCTAGCAACTACCAGACCTAGCTAGCAACTACCAGACCTAGCTAGCAACTACCAGACCTAGCTAGCAGCTACCGGTAACTGTACTACAGGCTACTTCACTACAGCTTCCCAAGCTACATTGGAACCCAGTGACGCAAGACGGTTCTATATGGAATAATTTCCTGCAATTTCTTGCAATTTCTTGTATTATCTGTATAAAGGAACAGACACGCAGACTGGAGGTCACAAAATCAGTTATAAATGCATTAAAGTGGGATTTTCTTATTCAACTAGGCAAGTCAGTTAAGAACAAATTCTTATTTACAATGACAGCCTAGGAACAGTGTGCTAACTGCCTTGTTCAGGGGCAGCATGAAATATTTTTACCTTGTCAGCTCGGGGATTCAAAGTAGCAACCTTTCGGTTACTGGCCCAACACTCTAACCACTAGGCTACCTGCCGGATGAGGAACGAGGAAGAAGAGGCAGAAGGTACTCAAAACCAACAATGACATGGAGGGGGTTTTCAAAGAAGCCTGGTCAGGACCAGACCATACTAAGCTCCGGAAGGAGCAGGAGGAGTGAGGTCATGTGGACCAGGCGAGTTAGTCTGACCAATCAATGGCAGATTAGATTATGCCTGTCCAGACCAGTTAGGATGGAGAAGGGAGAGGGGCTAATGATCAGCACTCAAGCATGAGATGGAAGTCTATCTATTAAATGGGCTTGCTTAAGAGTTTCAGAGGGGATTAAGCAATCATCAAAGCTCCATTCCACTACATTAGACTAGGGCTGTGTCTGAAATGGCACCCTATTCCGTATATAGTGCACTTATTTTGACCAGAGCCCTCCCTATGGGTCCTGGTCCAAAGCAGTACACAAAATAGAAAAAAATGTGCCATTTGAGATGCAACCTAGGACTACGTCTGCAAAACAAACAGAGGAAGCTGCTTGACTGACACGGGAGCTCACATACGTGCTGCATTCACCATTGCGGAATGTATACCTCTGTATACAAGGGTTCGACAGCCGACGGGCCTGACGCATCTGCAAGAACACAGTAGTGCACATCTTCATTAGAAGAGAGAGAACGGGAGGAGGAGGGGGGAGGGGAAGACGCTCCGGCTGAGAGAGGAAGGGATTAGAGAGAGAACAGGAGAGGGGCTGGGGTGGAAGTGTGTGTGTGTGTGTGTGTGTGTGTGTGTGTGTGTGTGTGTGTGTGTGTGTGTGTGTGTGTGTGTGTGTGTGTGTGTGTGTGTGTATGTGTGTGTGAGTTAGGGTACCCGTTGGTTGGGGGTTTGAAGTGTGGATCTATCTGCATCCCCTGGTTGTGAGGAGAGATCGAATACTGCCTTGTGTACTATAATTATGTCAATGCAAATATAGGACATGGAAACGAAACAAAACAATTAGGAAATTCAAGGCGGCACACAGGAACAGAAATCTAACTGTGATGTCCAGTTTGTAAGCTGGGGTGGTGGGTGGGTGATTGGGTTACATTCAAACCGAATTTTAAATGTTTGCTCTTCAACAGACCGAATCATCTGGAAACTAGAGACACGGATGTAGACTCAAACATGCATTTCCTCCAGAGACAGTAAAGTATCTCCCCTCCGAGCAGAGGTCTCCAATACTGGTCCACAGGACGTGCAGGCATTTATTCTAACCCAGCACAAACATACCTGATCCAACTAACCATCAAGCCCTTGGTTAGGGGAACCGCTTGTGTTCTGCAATTCTTGGCTACAACTAAAATGTCGACACCCTATTGGTCCCATGCAGAACCAGTATGCAGGACCAGTGGCTCAGGCCCAGCCCCAGACTGAATACGTACAGAGGCAGCTGAGCGTCCAGGCCCCCGCTGGGCCACAATGGCTCCTGAGATGGCCTTGATCCAGCTGTGCATCTCCTCTGGACTGTCCGACTAGAAAGGGAGGAGGGGGAGGAAGAAGAGGAGACACGTATGAAACAGAGAGAGAAAAGGAGGAGGTCAATGTGTGGCAATGGCAAGGAACACTGAC